>NW_027187359.1:24507960-24558789 GCF_028583685.1 Petaurus breviceps papuanus | reverse complement strand
GTAACTTGCTCAAGGTTACATGGCCAGTTATTATTATTTTTGTGTGGGTGCCGAGTATCAGAGGCCAGACCCCAGGTCTCCCAACACTGGGGCCGGGGGTCTTACTCACTGTACCACCTGGCCACCCCTAAGCATTTGGGATTAAGTAACTTGCTCAAGGTTACACAGCCAGTTATTTTGTATGGTTGTTAAGTATCTGAGCCTGGAACTGAAGCCAGGTCTCCCGAATCTGGAGCTGGCGCTCTAATTCACTGTGCCACCCGGCCGCCCCTACTAAAGGTATTCTTGATGAAAACAAGAAAGGAAACAGAAAAAATAACAAGAAAGGAAGCAAGCAGAAATGGATTATTTCCTACAGCACACCACCTTTTCACAAGAACTCAACTGACTAGAAAGTGTATAGAATATAAAAACTACCTCTTGTCTATTTTTTTAAGCATATAAACTGGTAGAAAAAAAATGCAATCTTAAAAAACTCTCCTTAAGCTCTCTACATATATTAAAATCACAAAAGACTCTTACAAATATGACCATTCATATAACTATGTTCAATGGTGTCATACATGCACACACACACAAACACACATGTGCCATGCATCCATGAAGGTAGAACCAAGAGATAATAGAAAATTATAATTCAGGGAGAGAAAAGATCATGGGAAAATGTACTATAGTAATTTTAAGGCTTAAATGGATAAAGAAAAAGACTCTTTGTCCATTATTCCAAGATACCTATATCAGTGATATTGACAATGAACTTAGCTTAGAATTGTCTAGGAGGGCAGGTTGTACTGCAATGGGGAATTGTGGAATGTTTGACTTGCTTGTGAACTGGCTTTAAGTAAAACAGCATTGCACAAAGTTTTCAGCCTCCCTCTCTCTTCCAGAGTCATCAAAGTCCAGTGGCAAGACAAAAGTCAAGATGATTGGTAATGACACATGATATATTAGAACACCTTGGTGTCTTTGATGTCTAAGCAAGCTCTAACTGTTCTAAAACACCAGTTTCAGCCACCTGTAATCCTCTGGCATCCACTCATAATGTTTTTACTAATCCAATTTTATTTCCTTTTGTTAAAAAGGTACATTTTTTACTATCAATTTTCTCCTACTGATGCCATTTGGCAGTGACTCTTGGAACACTGTGTTGTCCTAATGAATTTAAGGTATAAGATAGATGTGCATGATATGTGTGAGAAAGATTTTTCATGTTAATATTGATGACTTATGCATGCAATGTGTTGTAAAAGACTTCAGGGAGGGCATAAGTAACTAGAAAAATAGGGGGACTAACCACATAGCGGAACAAGGGGAGGAAAGTCCGAGTGCCACACTGGTAATCATGAAATACTAAAAGATTTACAGGGAGGGTTCCAGAATGTTTGTTGGATCTTCTCTAGAGGGCTTAATGAAAGAAATGGACAAGAAAAGCATCATAAAATTTCAGAGATGAGTAAAAAGTAATTTATTCCAATCTATAATCTAAACAAGATTATTTTTTACAATATTATCATATAATTATTTATGTTTTTTTTGGTGTTGTTTTTATATATATATATATATATATATATATATATATATATTTAAATGTTTTATTAACTTCTGATTTACATCATTCATTTCCGCCAGATTTTGAGTTACAAATTTTCTCCCCATTTTTCCCCCTACCCACCGCCCTGATATAGAAGTCCCACAGAATATCCCCTCCTCCAATCTGTTCTCCCCTATATTTTCTCCCATACCCCTTTTGACTTTTCCAGTGGATCTGTATGCCCCAGTGCCTGTATATCTTATTTCCCAATTACAGGTAAAATAGTATTAATAACAGTGTGTTTATCTATCTATCTATCTATATCTATCTATCTATCTATCTATCTATCTATCTATCTATCTATCTGAATATTTGATTTTAAAACTTTGAATTCCAGATTCATTCCCTTCCTCCCTTTTCACCCACTCTTACTGGGAAGATAAGCAGTTCAGTATAGGTTGTACATGTGTGGCTAATGAAAAACAATAATATAGTAGATATATTGTAAAAGACTGACTATATTTCCCTCCCTCCTATCCCACCTCTCACTTGTTCTATTCTCTACTTTGATCCCTTCCCTTTTCAAAAGTGGGTGCTTCCAACTTCCCTCCCTCCCCAGCCTTCCTTCCATCATCCCCTCCTCTCATTCCCTTCCCCCCTTATTCTCCTGGAAGGTGAGATAAGCAATTTAGTGTGTACTTCATTCCCTCCTCAAGCCAAATTCAATGGGAATAAGGTCGACCCATTCTCTTTTGCCTTCCTATTCTTCCCCTCCATTATAACCATTTTCCCTTGCCTCTTCTGTATGAGATAGTTTACCCCATTCTGTCTCTCCCCATCTCCTTTCATTATATTCCTCTCTCACCTCTTAATTTCACCTTTTAAGTATCATACCTTCCTGTTAAATTGGTCCTGTGCCCTCTATCTATGTATACCTGTAAACATATATACACATATATATTCATATGCCCATATACCCTCATATATAGACATATATATTTCTATTCCATTCAACTACTGAGAAAAGTTTCATAAGTTACACTTGTTGTTTTTTCCATGTAGGAATGTTAATAGTACAACTTTGATCAGTTCCTTATGATTTCTTTTCCCTGTTTACCTTCTCATGCTTCTTGACTCTGAATGTCAAATTTTCTATTCAACTCTGGTTTTTTCAACAAGAATGCTTGAAAGTCCTCTATTCCACTGAATGACCATATTTTCCCCTGAAACATGATACTCAGTTTTGCTGGGTAGGTGACTCTTGGTTTTAATCCCAGCTCCTTTGATCTCCAGAATATCATATTCCAAGGCCTTTGATCCCTCAGTGTATAAGCTGCCAGATGCTGGGTTATCCTGATTGTGTTTCCACAATATTCAAATTGTTTCTTTCTGGCTGCTTGTGATTTTCTCCCCTTGATCTTGGAATTCTGGAACCTGGCTATAATATTCCTAGGAGTTTTCTTTTTGGGATCTTTTTAGGAGGTGATCAGTGGATTCTTTCAACCTCTATTTTGCCCTCTGGTTCTAAAACATCAGGGCAGTTTTCTTTGAGAACTTCTTGGAGGATAATTTCTAGGCTCTTACTTTGATCATGGCTTTCAAGTAGTCCAACAATTTTTAAATTATCTCTCCTGGATCTATTTTCCAGGTCAGTGGTTTTTCCCATGAGATATTTCACATTGTCTTCTATTCTTTCATTTGTTTGGATCTGTTTAACAGCATCTTGATTTCTCATAAAGTCATTAGCTTCCATTTGCTCCAATCTAATTCGGAAGCAATGATTCTCCTCATTGAGCTTTTGAGATTCTTTTTCCATCTGGCAAATTTGGCTTTTTAAGGCATTCTTCTCCTCATTGCCTTTTTGAGTCTCTTTTGCCATTTGAGTTAGTCTGTTTTTTAAGGTGTGGTTTTCCTCAGTCAGGCTGTTGACTCTCATTTTGTAATTTTCTTGCATTGTTCTCATTTCTCTTCCCAATTTTTCCTCCACTTCTCTTATTTGCTTCTTAAGGTCCTCTATGGCCTGTAACCAGCTCATATTTTCCTTTGAAGCTTTTGGTGCAGGAGTTCTGACTTCACTGTCTCCCTCCTGTTCCATGCTTTGCTCCTTTTTGTCCCCAAAATAGGATTCTAATGTTAGACTTTTCTGTCTGCTTTGTTTCCTTTGCCTGGTCATGTCACCCCTCAGTCACTTGACCCCTGGGCTTTTTGTTGCAGTAGGACTCTGCCACCAGAGAGGGGAGCTTTCGTCCCAAATGCTGGGGTTTTCTCAGTTGCCAGAGGTATTAGATGGGTGCTCTCTCTGAGGTCTCCATACACTCTGGCAAGCTGGACACACAACCCAGGACCTCCACCCTAGACTGCAATACAGATCCAAGAAGGTTAAAGCAAGAGTGATTACCCCTCAGCCTGGTGCTTGGCCTTCCTACACTCTGCAGGCCAGGAGCTGAAGCTGCCAGGTGGTGCTGGCTGGCTGTGCCTGTGGCTCAGTGGCTTCTCGCCCTGGGGGTAAAAGCCATGCACTCCCACTTACTAGGTGCCAAAGTCCAGATTGCACTGACTTCTCACTTTGTTCTCCACATGTATGTGTTGATAAATCTGGAAATGGCCACAGCTGCTGCTGATCTGGAGTCCCTCTGGCCAGCGGCTGGTCAGGCCTGCCCTGGGACTAAAGCCTTGGCGTGGGGCTGGGCTCGGCTCCCAGAGCACTGTGCTGGCCGATTCCTACCAGCCTGCCGGGCTGTCCTCAGTGGGAGGTTAGCTTCTATGTGTCATTTTGTGGGTTCTGCAGCTCCAAAGTTTGTTTAGAGTCCCCTTTTTACATGGATTGGGGAAGGTGGATGCCGGAGCAGGGAGAAGGTCCTGCTTCTGCTCCAGTATCTTGACTGGGCTCCCCCCCTTATATATTTTTAACACCTCTAATGAGTGATAGCCTGTCTCCCAAAGCAAGCCATTGCATTTTGGGGTATCTCTATGTGTTAGAATTTTTTTCTCCTTACTTTAAGCCTTATCTTGCCTCTTTGAAACTTTTACCTATTGCTCCTAGGTTTTCTTAGAATATGCTGAAACCAATTTAACTTTTTCTTCACATTTCAGGGTTATCATTGTAAACATCAGTTATTGGATTTTTCTATAGTGAAATGAGATCCTTAGAGCCTATGTAAGGTATAGATTACTTTGGCCCTACAATAAATGACCCCCAGATAGCTGGAGAAAGGTCAAGTATGGTAGTTAGAAAATACTGGGTCAAAGAGAGATCCAGAGAACATTTCAATGAGGGCTTCCTTTCAAATTAACATTTAACTATTAATGACCATTTTTGTTTTTGTATTTTGCAGTGAACTTTCAACCAGTTTTAGATTCACTTATAGGTCCTATCATCTTGCCTATATCTGTATCTTTTTCAAAAGCAACAACAAAAATAACAAGTTATGAAACAGTACTTTAGGGTTTGAAAAGCACTTTACAAATTTCTTATTTCATCCTCAAAATAACCCTATGAGTTAAGTGCTATTACTATCATCGCCATTTTACAGATAAGGAAACTAAGGTACAACAAGGCAACTATTATTCTGTTCTGAATTTTTTCTGTTATTTCTTGGTTCTACCTTCATGCGTGCGTGTGTGCGTGAGTGTGTGTGTGTGTGTGCATGTATACCATCATTGAACATACTTATATGAATGGTTATATTTATAGGAGAGTCATAGTGTCTAAGGCTGGATCTGGACTCAGTAATTCCCAAGTCTCCTAAAATCTTAGCAAATTCATTCTCAGGCCAGAGAAGAGATTAAACATACTTCCCACATGTTATGGATGTAATTCAATCAGTACTAAGGAAAGGAGCTCCAATCCTGATGAGATCACTAATCCATTGAAGAATAATAAGATGGCTTCTATGATATTATTAGTCCAATCCAGCTGTTGTATGGTGACTTTCCTCCTTCCCCCAGAAGGCTTAGCCATCTTCCTCTAGTTATCTGTCTTTTGTGGTATAATGATATTTTTAGAGTCTTTCTTTATCCTCTCCATACCTCTTTCCTCCTACCTTCAGGATTTGTTCTATCTCCAGCTTTTCAACACTGGTTGTCTTCTTAGATATTATCAAAATATAGCTAATTCATATTTACCACCCCAGCACCATTCTTTTGTATTTGGGTCACTTTTTTCTGACTTCTATTTTATCTGTCCTTTGACTTTTTTTTTTCTTTTCCTGGCTTTTCTTTCAGTTTCTCAGCTGACACACTAAATAGTTTGACTTGCATAGCCAGAACCAGCTAAAGAATATTTTTCCTCTAATCTGAACCAGTCAGTCACATTCACTTACAAGTCATTTTTACATATTTTGTTCATTACGAATCTGTTCTTTACCAACATTTCCAACCATGTTCAAGTCTCTTCTTTCCATGTTGTAACTCTATGTGTGTGTGTGTGTGTGTGTGTGTGTGTGTGTGTGTGTATGTATTTGGGACAGGGATGATGTTTTCCTCCCCACTCTTGGTTGACTAAATTCTTCCTTCAATGTCTTATCCTGTTATGATGGTCCTGGAATCTTGTGGACTCTCCCAACTCTTCCTAGATCATTTCAGTTTTTAGCAATTACACAAAGTTGGAAAGTCTTTTAGTATAAACCTAGTCATATATATTTTGTCTGTTTCTAAGGACCAATCTAAATAGGTATGGAACCCCTTAAAACTTTCATTATTGCAAGGCTAAGAAAGGGATCATTTTTTTAGACACATGTATGAAGACTATACGGTAAAGTATAGAGGTATTTGTGATCTTACATCACAAATCCCCAAATTTTGAAATGGTTCTTGTTTCACTACTATTCTGTTCTGTAAGCATCAGACATGTGATGATGGTTCCAGGAGGCTGATTCCCTGCATGATCTCAATATCAGTATGCTTAAAACTACAGCTAGAAATGGGCTTATTTTTTTCCTTAATTTAAGCAATGTATACAACTACCTCATATATGACTTTACACTTACAAAATATTTAAATTGGTCAGAACCCACTTATCATAGTATCATAGGTCATTGTAATGGTAATGGTAATTTGAAGATCTTCCCTGCCCCTTAATAAGCGTAAGGTAATCTGAAGACCTTCCCTGATATGAAGATTTTCCCTGCCCCCTAATAGACTGAATATATTCACATGGAGCCTGTGGTGGGAGGAGTTTACTGAAGGGTGGACCAGAGTCAACAGGAAGCTAAGAGTCAGAGCAGTTAGAGCTAGAGGGAGGAAAGGATGCACCCAGGGAGACAGCTAGGCTTGTGACTAAATGTTTGTGAGAAGGCTAAAGGATAGTGTGGCTTCATGCTGTGCTATGGTATATTAGCTTCTTTGCTGCTATGATGGATTTGACTTTCTGGTGTTGGGATTTGATTTTCTGGTATCTGAATAAATGTTTTGTGCATCTGTTTACTATATGGAGAGTCTGTTACATTTTGCAATTGAGCACTATGCCAGAATATTTATAGTCTCTGTAAGCAATGTTAATATTGCATTGGCACTATAGTCATATATTTAGAGCTAGAAGAGACTTTAGGGGTCATCCAATCCAACATTCTCATTTTCTACATGAGGAAATGTAGAACAAGAGTAAGGAAATAGCTTGTCCAAGATCACAGAGGTGAAAAATACCATAAACAAAACTTAGATCCATCTTGTTGGATTCTAAATTCTCTTTTTTTTTCTTGTCTACACAATTCTACCTCCTTCCTCATTCCATAAGAAAGCTAGCAAATCTTGACCTCAAATACTGTATTGTGGCAAAATATTGTTTCTACAGAAAGCCCTCCAAATCATACAATCTCAAATTTGGATGGAATCTGAGACCCTGTCTAATCTCCCATAAAGTGGTACAGCTGTCCTGGACATATTCATTCACTAGTAATGAATTCATTTCAAATGTTCTTCCTCAACTTGCTGGCAAACTAGCTCAACTATTTTGGGGATAATTACAGATAATTAGGCCACTACTTAGAGACTTAGAGTATAGTCACTTCCTCCTTATTGGAAAACAGTAATTTGTGCTTTCTGGGATATTCTCTTTTGCTGCTACCTCCTATAGCAAAATTTTATCTGTTTTTCTTATTAGCTAATGCTATCTAAGGGAATTAGGAGAGTAAACTAAAATGATGGCTTAAGAACTGGGTTGTTTTATAACTTGGAACAAAAGAATATAAAAATAGGAGATTGTTGCTGCAACCACCCCAATCCCCAGTTCTCTGGTGTTCCCTTGATAGAGGTGTCTATCCTTTCCAGGTAAAGATATAGCTGATGATTAGGAAAACAAATAAATGTCAGAATAATCCATATACCCTCAAGTTTCAAAGAACCCTTTAATCACAACAGCCCCATGAAGCACATAGTGAATATATTATTATCTCTAATCCAATCTAATAAGCATTTATTAAATTCTTATTATGTGCAAAGCACTGTGCTAGCCACTGGGGATTATTAACATGGGCTCTGTAATGACTATACTGTATGTTTGAACTTCCCTACTTTACAGGGGAGCAGGACAATGGTGTTACACAACAATCAGCCAATTAAAAGGATTTCTGAGGCCCAAGACTGTTTGATATACCAGTGATCTTTTGCTAGTGAGCTCTAGTCGATTTATGAGATGCCTATAGCTGCCAGAAATCACAGAACCAGCTTTGATCAGCTTAAGGGCAACCTTGAGCAGATGCTGCAGACTTAAGACCTTATTCAGGACTTCCTAAACATGCTACTCATCTTGTTGTCTGTAGTCAAGCTTTGGATTTTCTGTGTCATCTAGTTTATCTGAATGTACCAAGAAGTCAGTGCCCTATTCCTGGAACTCTTTACTTCCCTATTCATCCCTGGAGCCCTCATACCATAACATATCCCCTTCCTTCGATCATTTCCCGCCTCCCTTTGTCTGAAAATAATATAACCCCTCCCTGCTTTCCCCAAACTGAACTGTCCAGCATCAGGATGTGTCCTTTACATAATTATGGTTGTACTTGCTTAATAAAGATCACTTTTGAATTTTACAGGCATGGTCTCCCTCTAGTGTGCTTCCCTTTGGGAAAGAGGGATCCAAGTCCCATAGGATTTGTACCTCAGTTTAGAGGATCCAAGGACAAAGCCAAAAACAGTCTCTGCCTTCAGAGAGCTTACATTATTTTTATGGGCATCTACAAATATAAACATATTATTACTCACATCCAATCATCTGAGGAAGTAGAGATAAAACAAACAACTTGGTGGAGGGGGTATCAACAAAGACTTCTCATTGGAAGTAGTATATGAACTGAATATTAAAGGAAGCTAGAAACTAAGAGATGAAGTCTTAAGGGAGTGAATTTCAAGCCCCACAGAGATGAAAAATGAAATGTTGAATTTCGGGAAAGGTAGACCAATTCAAATGTAAGAAAAAAAAGGATATGTTAAGAGGAATAATATGAAATAATCCAGGAAAGGTAGTCTAGAGTCAGACTGATAATGATTACATCTTCCAAACTGAAGAGTTGCTTTTTAGCCTTGTAACAATAGGGACTCATTGAAGATATGTGAGAAAGGGGTTAAAATAGTTGAACTGGTGCTTTTGAAAATTATTTATCTTCATATTTTACCATATCATCCTCCTTCTCAAGATTCTTCAATTATTCCTCTTTTGAAGATAATTTTCTAAAGTACCAATTCAACCATCCCATCCCCCTTCTCAAGAAGCTTCAATCTTGTTGTTGGCAGTTATTCAGAGGCTAGATCAAAGAGGCGAAACTGGAAGCAGCAGTCAGAAGACCCTTCAGTAATAGAAGCAAGAAGTGCTAAGGGCCAAGGAGTATGCATTGAAGCAGAGGGAAGAGGAGGGATGCAAGGCTTGTTGTAGATTCTTTTGATTTTAAATGCAGCATGCTGTTTCAGCATCATGATCATCTATCCTGCTAGAGATCTTATTTGCTTTATATTAACAGCCTCCTGAATTCTCCCTTTGTTTCCTTACAGTTTCCACACACAACATGCCCAGCAGAATTTTAGAAAAGTCAGAATCTTCTTCTAATTGTATACAACAAAGGCTCTGAATCTGACTTCCAAAGATGATTAGGAGGAAGAATAAACATTTATATAAGCACCTGCTGTACCAATCATAGTGCCAATTATTTTACATATATCTCAATTGATTCTTAAAACTCTGTGAAGTAAATACTATTATTATTCCCATTTTATAGTTGAGGTACTGAGGCAAAGAGAAGTTAAATAACTTGCCTAGGAACATACAGCTAGGAAGGGTCTGAGGCTGGATTTGAACTCACATCTTCATGACTCTAAACACAGCACTCTATCCACTGTGCCACCAACTGCCTCAAAAAAGACAAAAACAAAAACAAATAAACCATAATCTCCAAACTTTCCCTTCGGGACCTTTGCAATATAATTATTGACAAATACCTAAAATCCATCAATTAAATAATCAATCAACCAGTAAGTAGTTTTTAATTATTTACTATGCACTAGGTGCTATGAATGAAATGAAATATTTCCTACCCTGGTGACACATTTACAGAAACAAATGTATATATGCACAAAGAAATTGGGAGAGAGAGTACTCTAACTACTGGTGGGGAGAAAAGGCTTCATGTAAAAGGTGGCACATGTGGAAGATCAGAGCTATGAAGGAAACAAGGGGCCAAGGTGAAGAGGTAAGGATAAAAGGAATTCCAGGCATGATGGGCAGTCAGAATAGAGGCAATGAGATGAGAGATGGCGTGTTCTGAGTTAGGAAAAACAAGACCAATTTGGTTGAAACTTAAGAGAAGAGGAAGGGGAGTAATATATAATAATTATGGTTAAAATTCAACCAGTTTGAGGCTGCAGCACCAGTCTTGGCCAAGGTTTCTCAATGAGATGATATATGTAAAGCAGTTAGAAACCTTAAGGCCCAATGTAAGTGCCAGCTATCATAATGCTCATCATTATTCAAACTCACTGACTGTTTGCTGGTCATAGAATTGTGCCTTATATAAAGACTACACTTTTTTTTTCTTTCTTTTTTTCTTTTTTATAATTAAGATAGCATCCTGAAGAGTTTGCCAAGAATATGGCTAACTTCCAATAAACATATGTAGAGAAGAGTATTTCTTTAATTCTTTATAGTATCTCTAGCACCCAAAAGTCTAGGACCAATTTCCTGCTGGAAACCAGTTCTCTCGATGTGGCCAAACATATTTGTAACTGTCAAATATTTTTTCAGTTGAGGAATCACCTACAGTTGAAAGCCCATGCAGCTTATCATGGCTACTATTTCAGGAAGCCCTTCACTTCCTGTAAACCAGTCACATCAGTCACATTACCTAATGCTGTGATTATTGAGCATGGGGAGGATGGGAGATGACCTCTGTGCTATAAAGAAGCATTTGCCCAAGGCACCTTCTGCCCTCTGGCAGCTGGTGGTGAGGTGAAAGGCAATCTATTCCCTGATCTGTGGGTTCTGCTAGGGTCAGCTAAATACTGTGAATTCTATCTAGCTTCCAGAGTTAGAGTTATAGATAAAATCAACAGTCTTTTAAAAAAGAAATAGGAAACACAAAAGCAAAGAAATCTTGGCTCTAGAGAAAAAACAAGGAAATTAACTTTTCTTCCTTTGTAGAGGTGGAAAACTGTTGGTGCAGAAACTTGCATATGATGCCAGGCAATACCCTGTTATTTGGTTTTTCTGAACTGTTTTTTCTCTATTGCAAGGAAGAATATTTTAGGTGGAGAGGAAGTTGGATAAGATAGGATGTAAAAACAAAACAAAACAAATCAATATTTTTTTTTAAAAAAAGGTAATAAAGACGAACAAGTAAGGAAACTAAAATTAATACTGGCTTTATTTCTCTTTTGTTTTTTCTTGTCTTTTATTTATTGCAATGTGCCTTCCTGTTATTAGATGCTCATCTCTTAAGGTTTGATCTTGAGTTGTCTAAGTTTCTTCTCCTATGCTCTGCCTTGGTGAATTAATCTGCTCCTATGATTTTAAATATCCCCATGCAAATAAATCAAGAATCTACAGACACAGTCCCAAACTTTCCCTTGACCTCAACTCCTACATTGTTAGATGCCACTAGGAAATGGTCAATTGAGTGTTTCGCTTCATACTTGGTACTTCATACCAAGGACATCCCAAACTAGACTGGAGAGTTTCTTAGGTCAAACTCTCCAACTTCCTTTTTCTAACAGGATTATCCCATCACTCAGGCTCTATAGTCTAATATGGAGACTTTGCTCATCTTTAGTCTTCGTGACCCATATATACTCACTTACTGTAACCTGTCAATTCTTCCTCCACAATATGTCTTCCATTTGTCCCTTCTTTTTTCCTCCCACTACTGGCCTCTGTCTCTTCTCTGCCTAAGTATTTAAATATCCTCTTAACTGGTGCTCCTGCCTCCCCTTTATCTTCTCATCAGTCCATTCTCTATCTTGATTCCTAGGTCACCTTATAACAAACTGGTATGATCAGGTCACTTCCCTACACAAAAACCTTCAGTTACAGGCCATTTCTTACCAAATAAAGTTTAAACTCCTAACCCTGGAATTAAAGGTTCTAATCTATAATTCTAGTCTCAGTATTGATCTCTGATCACAACTCCACTCACTCCACCCCTACCCCCACATACCAACATACAGATACACACATATAGTCCACCGTTTCCAGCCTAAACAAATACCCCATTATAAATGGGTCTGATGGCCAAATGGGCAACATGGATAATTCACTTTGCACTAGTGGTAGATGGCACTTGGGCAGCCCTTCTCCCATCATTTTACCTTCTGCATTAGCTGCCAAATTCCCCATTTCTCCAAGAAGATATAGTGTTTCCTTCAATAACACTCTATCAATAATCATTTATTAAGTGCCTACAATGCTTCAGACAATCCTAAACTCTGAGGATACAAAAAGATGAAAAATACAATAGCTGCCCTAAGGGAGCTCACAACCTAATGGGGGAAAAACATGCAAATTAATCTGTGTAAGGCAAGAGATGTAAAGAATAAACAGGAAATAATTAGCAGAGGGAAGACAATAGAATTAAGAGGCATTTGGGAAGGTGTAAGAGCAAGCACCTTAGCATATCCAGGATGGCTGCTAGCACAGATTCTTTGATCTATTTTTCTAAAGGAAAGCAACTCAAAAGGGGTTAGCAATCTTACTTTAATCAAATATATATATAAATAATTCATTAGTTCTTAGTTGGGGGGGGGGGGAAAGTCAGCACTATGAACTTCAGAAAATACAAATAGAAATTACCAGCAGACAAAAAAATACAGAGAAAATAACACAATTCAATAGATCAACAGATGGGGCTTCTAGCTGTCTGACCATTATATACATACAGTTAGTTACCAGAGAGAGAAGCTCTAACAACTGGGTTTTAAAAGCCTGGTACTCAACGGCTGTACAAAGTAACAAAAGGTGTGCCTTCTCGAAAAACAAGCCTCCTCTAGGCAAGCTTCTCTTGTTGGGCTCCAAGTGAGGCTCATTAAGGCGCAGGGAAGATCTTCAAATTCCCTAGACCTATTAAGGGGCAGTGAAGAACTTCAAATTCCCTTACCATTAAAGAAGGCTTTTAGTAAAAGATGGGATTTTAGTAGGACTTAAAGGAAGCTAGGTCGTCAGCAGCCAGAGCACAAAAGGGAGAACATTAAAGGCAAAGGAGATGGTCAGAGAAATGCTGGGATCAAGGAGTATGTGTTGGGGAGTAAGGTGTAAGAAGACTAGAAAAGTAGGACGGGACTAAGTTATGACAGTCTTTATATGCTGAACAAAGCATTTTGTATTTGATCCTAAAGCAATATGTAGCCACTGGGGTTTAGTGAGTGAGTGAGTGAGTGTGTGTGTGTGTGTGTGTGTGTGTGTGTGTGTGTGTGCGTGTGTGTGTGCGTGTGTGTGTGCGAGCATGTGCTTGTGGTTTGGGTGTTGTATGACATGATAAGATTTGCATCTTAGGAAAATCACTCTAGTGCTTGAATGGAAGAGGGAATGGAGTGGGGAGAGATATCAGGCAGAGAGACCAGCCATCAGGCTATTACAGTGGTCCAGGCATAAGGTGATTAGAGCTGGCAGTGTCAGAGAAGAGAAGGGGACATGTATAAGAGATGTTGAAAAGGTGAAGTTGACAGTCCTTGGCAACAGCTTGGATATGGGCAGGTGAGAGATAAGAAGGGCAGGAGGACAAGCAGGCTGTGAACCTGAGGGACTAGGAAGATTGTTTTGCCCTCTACACTAATAGGGAAGGTAGGAGGTGGGGAGGATTTAGGGGGAAAGATAATAAATAAATCTTCCCTTACTAAGTACTAGTTCCCATTCTCCACAGTGACTTTTCCAAACCTTTTCAACCCTTCTCAGACCTTCCATGACTCTGTCCTCCACCCTCCCAGATGAGATTCTTGCCTTATATTTTACAGAAAAAAAGTTGACTGTTCATGGACCTCCTTTTTCTCCCTCTTCCACATTTCCTATTACTCAATTATCTTCTGCTGTTCTCTTCTCCTTCACCCCGTCTCACATGATGAAGTATCACTCTTCTACCTGCTCAAGTGATTCCATTCCATCCTGCCTCCTCCAACAGACTGAGCCCTCTGTCATCCCTGCTTCTTCACTTATTTTCTATTTTCCCCATTAGCTGCTCATTTCCTATCCCCTACAAATATGCCCGCATCTCTCCCATACTCTAAAACCCTTCACTTGGTCTTTTAACCACCAATATCATCCTATATCTCTTCTGCCTTTTGTAGCAAAACTCCTCAAATAAACCATCTATAATAGGTGCCTTTCTTTTCTTTTCTTTCTTCTCACTATCTTCTTCTTTTTTTTTTTTAAAGCAATTGGGGTTAAGTAACTTGCTCAAGGTTAGACGGCCAGGTGTTTCTGGGTGGGTGGTAAGTGTCTGAGTCTGGGATTCGATCTCCAGGTCATCCTGACACTGGAGCTGGTGCTCTCACTTGCTGTGCTACCTGGCCGCCCCTCTCATTATCTTCTTAACCCTTTACAATCTGGCCTCTGACTTAATTGTTCCACCAAAGCGATCCAGTTACTAACAATTGCTGAGTTGCCAAATCCAATGATGATGTCTCTAATCTCATTCTCCTTGACCTCTGTACAGACTTTGATGCTATTGATCAGTCTCTCCTTGTTACTCTCTTCTCTCTGTTTTTGGGACACCATTCTCTCCTGGTTGTCCTCCTATCAATCTGGCCACCTCTCTGTCTTCTTTGTTGGATCTTCTTCCAGATCATGTCTTCTAACTGCAGATGTCCCTCACGGTTCTGTTTTGGGCCTTCTTCTCTTGGTGATCTCATCAGTTCCCATGGATCTGATTTCCATCTTTATGCAGATGACTTTCGAATCTACTTATAATGTCCCAAACTCTGTTGACATTCAATTTCATATCTCCAATGAAATTTCGGATATTTTGAACTGGATATCTAGTAAGGGGTGTGTGTGTGTGTGTGTGTGTGTGTGTGTTTGTGTGTGTGTGTGTGTAAGCTTTTTTTCCTAATATAAAATATATATGTGGTACAAGATCTGAAATCAGAACACTCATCTTTCAGAGCTCAAATATGGCCTCACACAATTAGTAGCTGTGTAATCCTGGGCAAATCACTTAATCCTGTTTGCCTTAGTTTCCTCATCTGTAAACTGAGCTGGAGAAGTAAATGACAAACCACACCAGTATCTCTGCCAAGAAAACTCCAAATGGCATCACAAAGAGTCAAACATAACTGAAAATGATTGAACAATAAATTATCTATATGTATATATATATACATATACACACTTATACACAGATATATGTAAATATATATATTTCTACTATAAGTAATTTATAATTATATGGTATATATATCTGTATCTATATCTATCTTTCACATAAAGAAAGAGAGTAGAAGGGAGTTCAACCTTAAAATTACTCCTGGTTATCCGCCAAGCAGACCCCCAACATCATTGGGACATCTAAGCAACTATATGTCCTACTACAGGGCTTCTCAAACTTTTTCCACTTGGGACTCCTTTTTAACTTTTCTGACATGTTCTATGGTGTTGTGTGGTCTGAGGGCATGTGCAGTGCAAAGTGTGTAAGCTTTGTGTTCAGAACCAAGGCTGCAGTAGATGGTCAAGCACTGCTAGAAACACCTTGGTTTCATTACATGTTTGAGTTTTAATTAACTTTTGGTTGTTGTGCATTCAGAAACCTTTTACTGCTGCCAAATTTTTCTCAACTCTATTATATGAGGTCACCACCTACAGTTTAAGAAGCCCGGTGAGGGTTAGACTGGATCAGGAAGACCTTAGTTCAAATCTGTCTCAGAAACTTCACCTTCAGTTTCAGTTTCTTCACTTGTAATATGAACTTAATAATAACATCTATCTGAACAGGTTTTTGGTAAGGATACAGCATCAATATATGTAAAGTGCTTGAACTACTATAAAAATTATTATTATTATTATTATTATTATCATGAACAACTGGGCACCAACTTAAAACCCAACCCCACTCTCCCCATTAGTTATGAAATGCTGAGGTCCCCACTAAGCTTCCTGTGGAAGTTCTAGAGTAATAAGTCTGTTTAACATGTTCCCTGTACAATAGCATTATACTCTTTATCTGAAACTGCTTCCTGGTACATTTTTATCTTATTTTTATCACTGGCCATGGTGGAAGCTGATTAAACTGGTGTGGTAAAGAGAAACCTTCTTGTTTATATGCCTAATCCATAGGCAATTATAACCTCCAAAATTACTTTTCAGGATCTATTTTTTTTATAGTTTATTATATATGTCTGGATCTCAATTTCAACAGTTTAATGAAGATCTAAATAAAATGCTGGGTTCAACATTAAAATATATTTTTGTGTTATATTTGTTTACGGACATTTCACTCCTCTCCTTCCCAGAGAACCATGACTTTAAATAAATAAATGAATGAATAAAGAGAAAAAAAAGTAGTTAAAAAAAACAAACAACACATATACTATGTCTGCATGTACACGTATATTCAATATTCCATACTCATAGTTACCAATACTGGCAAAAAGAATAGTTTTTTTCTCAACTCTTTTCTGGACCCAAGTATGATGAATATCATTATTAGGAGTTCTTTCTTGTGAAAAATCAATGGAATGGAGTGGAAGGAAGTGGAAAACATATTCATGACTTTCTGACTTCCTTTTCTTCCATCATTGGTCACCTAAGGTGTTACATAACATGAGATTAAGCAATTCCAGGGCCACTTTCTCCATGAAGCCTTCTTTAATCCTTTAAATATTAGCATTTTTTCCTCTCCAAATTATAGTCATTTACATGTGTATATGTAGGTATGTATATATGTATACAGATATATGTGTATGCATGTACATCATATACACATGTGTGTATATTTATATATCTACATGTTTTATGAACCAGACATTGTGCTAAGCACTGTATAATTATTAACTCATTTGATTCTCATAACAACCCTGGAAGTTAAGTGCTATTTTTATTCACATTTTACAGACAAGAAAACTGAGGCAGAAAGTGCTTGTGATTTGCCGAGTCCCACAGAGAGTAAGTGCCCAAAACAGAATCTGAACACAGATTACACCTTCTTTAGAACTTCATGAATGGTCTCTGAGAGTTTTGTACCTGAAAAATTAATCAACAATAACCCACTTACAAGACTGAAGAATTTTACACTTTAAAGAAATCTTAATGTTCAAGGGATCTAGTCTCTTAGTTCCTCAACTGAATGAACTGATGCCCAAAGAGGAAAAAAAAATAATCTCCCCAATGTCATACAGCTGGTCAGCTAGCTGTAGCAGAACTAGAACTAGGAACTTCAAATATCTTGTCCAATTCCTGGATACTTTCCATTTTTCAATCCAAAGGTATAGGTTATTCTTTAAAATTAGCATTCTGTAGACTATTCAGCCTAATAAGAAAAAGTTGTAGGAATAGTCAAGCAAAATATGCCTGGCCATCCTTGTAAGAATTATGCAGAATGCACCCTCTGGGGGGCAATATGGTTATCAGAACTAGTCAGGAGAGTACAACCCCTACGTGCCCTACCACCCTGCTGTACATAGACAATTCTGACCACACAAGCCATTAAGGTGTATGTGCAAGTGGCCCCAACAAGAATCAACTTGCTTCTTCTCCAGAATGCTAGTACAAGTTCCTAACACTGGTCTAGTTGCAAATAAGATAATTAATTCACTCTAAACAATTGCAATCCAGCAAACCTGTACATTTTGAATTGTGTGATCCCTGAACAGAAATCTCCAGCTTTCCATCATCTTCTGTTCATGAGTGACTATCCTGATCTATGGGACACTAAACCTCATCTCATGATCTCAGAAAAACAGTTCAAAACAGGAAGGGGTGAAATAAAGCAATAACTAATGTCATTATGGACTTGGCAGGAGGAAAACTGGATAGTTGTCAAGCTAACACAATTTACAGTATTCCTTTTATTTAGCTCCCAGCAGTTGACAATCCTTAGACTTAATTCAATGGGAATTAACAGGCAGATTTCTTTGCTCAGAGACCTGGAACTTGGCTATAGAACCACAGCTGAATCCAGTGACCTTTGACCTCAGAAGATCTCACATAAACTGGGATGTGACTTGATATTTCAATAGTGTTGAATGCATCACATATGTACCCACCAATTTGTTTTCAGCACATCTTGGCTCTGGAAATAAAGGTCAATAGTTGTTTTGTCTCTATTTTGATTTTCTTCTGGCACAAAATACGTCAGACTAGCTAAGGAATACAAGGAAAGATGAATATCCCTCAAGCCACATAATATCCCAATGAGGGGAAGAAAGAATGCATTTAGGAACCTCTTAAACCATATAGTATAGAGGCTTTTTGTAGATATTATCTATTTCGGGATTGTCAGTTACATTTATTCTGCTTTGACCTCAAACCAATAAATGCTCACTATAATGTGGGACCCAAGAATTCCAGAATCTCAGAGCTGGAAGCCATGTCAGAGACCATCTGGCCTAATCTGTATCTGACCTGTATCTAGTCTGACCTCTATCTCCTCTACATCATTCTCAATGACAGATAAACCAATCTTCCTTTCAAGATATGTAGTGATATGAAACCCCTATGTCTTTTTTTTTTTTAAAGCAATCAGGGTTAAGTACCTTGCTCAAGGTTACACGGCCAGTTATTTCTGGGTGTGGTGCTAAGTATCTGAGCCTGGATTTGATCCCCAGGTCATCCCAACACTGGAGCCGGTACTCTTACTCGCTGAGCCACCTGGCCGCCCCTATGAAACCCTTATGTCTTAAAGCAGCCCTTTTCAATTTTGAATATTTTAATTGTTTGGAAATTATTTATTTACACTCAGTCAATAATTGCCTCTCTGTGACTTTTCCACATTTCTTGATCCTTATTCTGACCTCAGAGGCCATGCAGAATAAGTCTCATCTGATCTCTTCCACATAATAGCTTTTCTGATATTTAAGGACAGCAACCCTTTCCCTTCCAGTGTTTCCCTCCAGACAAACTTCCATCAACCAATCAATAATTACTTATTAAGTACCTACTATGTTTCAGGCTCAAAATGAGACCAAAAAAAGAGATGAAAATGAAATAGTCCTTGCCCTTAAAGACCTCACATTCTAACCTGAAAGACAGCATGCAAACATATTTGTAAGTATTAAACAACTACAAAGTAAATCCATGGGATTGGGGAGCAGGGAGACTAATCTCTGGAATGGAATGGGGTGAGGAGAAATCAGGAAAGGCCTCATGGGAGAGATAATATGAGCTGAGTTTTGAAAGAAATTAGGGATATGGATTTGAGGTCTTTCAATATCCTAATCACTCTCTTTTTAATGCTTCAAGCTCATCAATGTCCTTCCTAAAACATGGTACCAAGAAGTTTAGATGTGGTCTGTTACTGACTGAACTGCTAGACAGCATGTAGGTTATTTTTACCCCTTTTCAGGTCAGGACACAATGGATTTAAATTTAAACAGATCTGAAGAAGTGACTAGATTCAGAACTGAGATCATCATAAATAAAGCTCACTATCTTGACTCTGCTATTTGTAATATGTGTGGTTTTACCCAATTTAGTTGGGCTCTCACTGCCTGGATTTCCTCATTTATTAAATAAGGGGGTTGAGCTCAATATCTAAGTTCTCTTTCATCCCCAACTGTGATTCTATGATCATTATCCTACCTATGACTGGTATAGCATATTAATGTTTATAAAGCCCTCTAATACTGTAAAGTATCTTATTTGAATCTTCCCCCAAAGGCCTGTGAGATAAATACTTTTATTATTCCCTTTTTGCAGTTAAGTTTAAAGAAGTTAATGACCAACCCAGGGCCACACAGCTGGTAAAGGGTTAGAGGATTCAAAGATCCAAATTGATTTATTCCTGACTCCAAATCCAGCATATTCTCTCTATTACACAGTTGCTGCCTCTGAGGTCTCACTATCAGGCCCTAGACTGGAGCCTCCTATATAGTGTCCATAAATTCACATTTAATTCTTCTCACAGTGGGAAAGACAAGCAGCATCAAAGGCAATTTACAGTAAGAAATTCTAAGAGAGCTAGGAAAGACTGTTAGTTCATCTAGAGTTTGAGGAAATATGGACACCATGGGAACTGTGGCAATGACCCGAAGGGCAGACCCAGTGTGTCTCCTACTTCCTCAGGTAATCGGCACTTATCTTGACTATGAGAGCAATGAGTCCTCTCTGCTATCAAGGGGAAACACAGGGGAGGCTTGGGGAATAAACTTCTCTCTGTACGAGTTGATTAATAAGGACTGGGAGTTCTGAGATTAGCTGGAGGAAATGACCTAAATAAGAAGGGGGAAGAAGATTTTAACGGGTAATGGGAAGATGGAGGATACCGATAGAATGGAAAAAGGAGGATTTAATGCTGAGAAGATTTGAGGACAGGGAGTAGAATGACAAGGATGAGAAGAAGTTCTGCAGGACAGGAACCACACAATGGGAAGGAGGCTTTTCTCATGAAAGGTCAATCCAAGCACTGAGAAGAAACTAAGTATTCACTCAGGGGAACTAGGATAAGGAAGATAGCTATCAACCCTAGAAGAAAGAGCAATCCTTTAGTGGAAGAGGCTCGATAGTATTACACATAATAAATATGGGGGCAGTTCAGTGGCATAGTGAACAGAGCACCAGCCCTAGAATCAGGAGGACCTGAGTTCAAACCTCACCTCAAACAGTTTACACTTACTAGATCTGTTACCTTGGGCAAGTCACTTAAATCCAATTGCCTTGCTTTCCCTCCTCCAAATACATACATATACATATGTATATACATACGTATATATGTGTGTGTGTGTGTATTTCACTGGGCCACAAGCCCAACATGAGGTTATGAGAATGAGAGCAACTCATAATTACATAGGCTCCATTCTTTATTTAACACATTGTGCATATTAGGTTATCAAATCTGGATAATACCATGAAAGGAATGCCAATAACATATCTACTTTATAGTGCAGTTCAGGGGTCAAAGAAGTTATCACAGCTTATACTATCTCAATAGCACTAGAGAGACATGAAATCAATCAATCAATCAATTACTCTAACCATCATCCACCAATTATTTTTTGTCCGCTATGAGTTAGGCATCATATAAAAGTTTCCTTGGGATTCAAGGAGTTGACATTCTATTGAGGGAGACAATATATACAGCTGTAAGTTTATATAACATAGGTACAAAATAAATGAAAAGTATTTTTAAAATTTAGTTTGGTAAGAGTAGGGGGAGATAGAATTTGAATTGAACTAAAAGGACTTGAAAGGTGAATGGAGAAGCCACCCCTATTTCTTAGGACCCTCTGCCCAGTCAGTTTATCAAGTGTTCCTAGAATATTTAATCATACCCCCACCAGACCAAAGGGAACTTTTAGAGCAATAGTTCTCAAATTTGGGGGTCTCAGGAACCCTATTACATTCTTTTGGTGGGGAGATTTATTTATTTATTTTTAGCTTTCAACATTATTTTCCACAAGATTTTGAGTTAAAAATTTTCTCCCCATCTCTCCTCTAGCCCACACCCAGAGATGGCAAGCATACTGAATACCCCTTCCCCAATCTGTCCTCTCTTATATCCCCCCCATCCCCCTACATCCAATTTCTTGTAGGGCAAGATGAATTTCTATACCCCATTGCCTGTATATCTTATTTCCCGAACTCTTTTACACTCTTAAAAAATATTGAAGACCCCTCCCAGCTTCTGTTCATGTGGATGATGACTATCAATATTTACCATATTGGAAAGTCCAAGTTTTCTTGTTAAAACATTATTATGAAAATAGTTTTGACCTCATAGAACCCCAGCAAAGGCCTTGGGGACTTCCAGGGATCCCCAGCATACACTTTTAGAATCTTTGTCATAGTGCAAGGCTAAGACATTTTTTTTCTCTGCTAAAAGCCATTGACCCAATGAGCAAAAAAAAAAAATCAATTGAAGACCCAATGCAATAGATTTCAGGTTTTTTTTCTTCTTAGAGAAAGAAATGGAAAACAGTCAATTCACAAACAACTTAAAACTTTACATTTATAGTTTTACAACAAATACAAAGAAAAAATATCCTTTAGTTTCATAGTTTGTTCATGGGGGTAAAGTGTGGAAGTGAGACAGGGCAGAAAGGAAGAAAGGGGAAAATGGATGAGAAACAGAGACACAAACAGAAATACTGAAGAGAAAGGAAATAGTAGAGAGTGGAAAGAAGGGAGAAATAGTGGGACTGAAGAAGAGAGAGAACCTGGAGGTAGAGACCACCCTGTAGAAAGAAGACTAGAGAGATGGCTATTGCTAGATAATGAGGCTGAACCTTTTTGAGGCAAATGTTAGTAAAAGGTCAAACTTGAGCAGTGGGCTACCCCACATTAGTACTTGTTAGCAATTGCCCTTTAAAATGTTGATCATCCATTTAACCACTGTTCACAGCTCATCAATTGCTCACTTACTTGAAATGTTTCTCCTACTTTGGATGGAAAAACCAAAATCACTTACTAATCCAAAAGGTATTTAATGTACTCTGACAGCAATTCACTATGCCCCAGTAGACGGTCCTATGGAGCTAAGCCTTCACTGGATTTGACTAGAAAGTCTTAGGAGTTTACTCATGGCTCAGAGCAGTGGTCTCCAATTATTATTATTTTGATTATCCAAAACTATAAGTAAAAAAATGCATCCTCAATATATTTACTAATTTATAAATTATATTTATGTACTGCTATATGAATGATTGTGTACATTATAAGATTATCACAAACACACAATAAAAAAGAAAGAGATATAATATTTGGTCCTAGAGTCAATAGGGAACCCACTGGAGGTTATTGAGAAGCCTTGAATATAGCAATAGTGCAGACAAGCAGTGAGAAGGTTTGGAAAAGGGTGGGATTGGGATAGATGTGTGGGTAGAGGGAAGGATTAGAAAGATATGGAGGCAAAATAGAATTTGGGAACTGCTTAGATAAGTGGGACAAAAGGTGTGTGACAAGTCAGAGATGACAATAACGTTGATAACCTGGTTAGGTGGAAGTTCAGAAGAAGAGTGGTTTTGACAAAAAAATAATATGAAGAGAGAGGTCTACTAAGTAAATCCTCAAGCATTCATGTCTAATTTGCTTTAATTCATTGGGTCCCACCCAAAACAAATGGGGATAGAGCTCTGACTGGTTACAATCAGATCCCTTCAAGGTTTCCTGTTTACTACAAGGAGTGGGTATGCCAAAAAAAAAAGAGAATTTCTCTAATGCCACCTTCATGACAGAGGGTGAAGATGCCCATAGGTTAAGTTATAACTACTCTGAAATATTTAAGATCAGCCCTATGGGGGAAGAAGAGGACTTAAATAGCAAAGGGAAAAGGCAGAATGGGAAGGTGTTGGAGCATAAAGGTAGGAGTTATTTTGTTGGGATTTAAACTCCTGGGAGTGGTAGGGAATGTGGAATGTGATCTATTTTTCTCACTTGGGGTCTTATCTTATTCAGCTTTGGAGAGTATTACCTTATAAGCACTTGAGAAAATCTCATACAAAAGGAGAAAAAAATTCCAACTAGTTAAAAACATCATAAAAAAGCATCTATAGTTTGAATTGTCTCCCTTTCTTAATTTCCCACTCCCAAAACACAGTAGAAGACATCAGGATAGGATGGGGACAATATCTTTGTGGAAGAGGGGAAACAGAGGAAAATACTTGGTTCACACTGTGATTTTGACCTGTCTTCTAATAAACTGAATGGGATACATGTTTGGCTAAGTTGACAGTATGTTAACTCAAATTGGGCAGACAGGGATCCAGATCTATTATTTCTTGGAAACAAAATTGCCTACCACCTGAGGCTTTGTTCTTCAGGGCTCCTAGGGAGAGCAGAAACAAACAATCATTCTCTAAAATGTTTTGCATAGTATCATCCAGAGAGACAATTACTGTACAATTTTCCCTCTGCTATTTTACTATTTCTGTGACCTTTGGCAAGTCACAACCTCTCTGGACTATAATGTTCTCCCTTGTGAAATGAAAGTGATGGACTACATGATCTCCATAGTTGCTGCCAGGTTTAAATCTATCCAACCTATCATACTATGAATTGAATAGTATTTTAAAGCAAGATGAACTCCTAAAAACAATCATCTCTAATCTACATATTTAACTAAGGAGGAAACTGACGGTGAGAATTGTGACATGCCATCATACAGTCAAGAAATTTTTATTAAGCACTTACTATATGTAAGGAGCTGTGTTAAGCAGTAAGACACAGAGAAATACAAAAGACAAACCTTGCCCTCAAAGAATTAAAAATCTAAAGAGTTAAGGGGAGAGAGAACATGAAAATAAATAGTACATAGAATGGTGTAATGAATAGAGCACTGGGTCTGGAATAAGGAAGACCTGAATTAAAATCCAGTCTCAGACTGGATGTGTTACCCTGGGCAAGTCACTTAACCCTGTTTTCCTCAGTTTCCTTATCTGTAAAATGACCTAGAGAAGGAAATGGAAAACCACTCCATTATCTTTTCCAAGAAGACCCTAACTGGGATCATGAAAACTCAGACCCAACTGAAAGAACTGAATTGAAAAACTATGTTGCCTTCCTTCATCTCTTTTATTTGTCTTAATGCAACACATCCTTCAAGGCCTAACTCAAATTTTATCTTCTACATGATATCTCTCCTGATTCATCTAAGGTTTTGTTTTACACTTTTCAATGAGCTCATATGACAAGTTATAAAATGTCTTTAGATTAGAGGCTGATTGATTTGAACATAGAAGACTGGATGAATGGGGAACCACTGCAAGGAATAGTTAATAAGCAAAAGTTCTACTAGGGAATAAAAATAATCTCGCTTTGAACATGTTGACTTTGATATGCCAATGGACTATCAAGTCTTTCAGACTTTTGGGAATGGAACTCCAGCATTTTGTCTTGGTATTCTAAGTCATCAGCACAGTTTCTTGCATAAAGTTACACTAAATAATTGCTAATTGAATGATTTATGTAACAGCCCAGAATAATTATTCAATGAAGGCTTGCATGGTGGCTTAAGTCCAGTGTCTCAGGTCTCAATGCAGTTTTAGGTTTTGATAGCTTAAAACTGCTTTGGGACATTCTACATATGATATAGGTAGATAAAGTCTATTGATCTGTTTTTCCATAGGGTAAAGATGCATATTTATGAACTTCATGCATTCACTTGAAAAACCAGTTTTTCAGCAGAAACTAGATGTTTTATCTAATATCTCTGGAAATGGTTCATGGATTTATAGATTTGGACCTGGAAGAAATCTTAGAGGTCATTTAACCTAACCCCACTATTTTACAGATAGAAAACTGTGTTCCAAGGAGGCTGGCTTATTTGTCCAAAGTCACACAGGCAAGATGGGGCAGATCTGCTATTCAGACTCAGGACTTCTGACTCCCTTTCCACTGTATCTTGTCGCCTCTCTGGTTCACCTGCCTGGCTAAAATAGGTCGATAATACAACAATTTATCTGCATAGACCTGAAGAGGCAACATAGCACTAAAAATAATACTAAATTTTAGATTAGAACATAAAAGGTTGCATCTTGGCTCCAGCAATTTCTGGCTCTATGAGTGTGGGTAAGTTACTAAACTAACCTCTTTGAACCTCAGTTTTCTCATCTGTTAAATGAGACCAATGATACCACCTACTTAAATGGGTTGTGAGAAAAGTGCTTTTTAAACTTTCCAATATTGTAAAGCATGTTGGTTTTGTGCTTCTTACCTATCAGCTTATTAATTGCCAGAGCTAGATACATTTCTTCCAACTCTAGTGTTCTTTCTTTTTTTAAGATTAATTTAGTATTTTATTTTTCCCCAGTTACATGTAAAAACAATTTTAACACTTTTTTTAAAACTGAGTTCCAAAATCTCTCCCTCCCTCACCACCCCCCCTCATTGAGAAGGCAAGCAATTTGATATAGATTGTACATGTGTAGTCATGTAAAATATTTCCACATTATTCATGTTGTGAAAGAAAACATAGACAAAACAGCAACCTCAAGAAAAATAAAGTTAAAAACTATGCTTCAAACTATATTCAGACACCATCAGTTCTTTCTCTGGGGATAGAGAGCATTTTTCTTCACAAGTCCTTCAGAGTTGTCTTAGATCATTGTTTGCTGAGAATAGTGAAGTCATTCTTAGCTCATCATCAATATTGCTATTACCCTGTACACAGTACATTTCACTTAGCAACAGCTCATGAAAATCTTTCCAGGTTTTTCTGAGAGCATCCTGCTCATCATTTCTTATAGCTCAACAGTATTCCATCATAACCACATAACACAGTTTGTTCAGCCATTCCCCAGTTGGTGGGCATACCCTTAATTTCCAATTCTTTGACAATGGAAAAGAGCTGCTATAAATATTTTTGTACATACATATCCTTTCTTTTTTAATCTCTTTTAGGACATAGACGTAGCAGTGGCATTGCTAGGTCAAAGGGTATTATAGCCCTTTGGGCACAGTTCCAAATTGTTCTACAAAATGGTTGAATCAGTTCACAACTCCAACAAGAATGCATTAATGCCTCATTTTCCCCACATCCCCTCCACAACCATCATTTTCCTTTTCCGTACTATTAATCAATCTATTAGGTATGAGGTAGCACCTCAGAATTGTCTCAATTTGCATTTCTCCAATCAGTAGTGAGTTAGGATATTTTTTTTCACATGGCTATAGATAGCTTTGATTATGTCATCTGAAAATTGTTCATATCTTTTGCATTTACTAATTAGGAAATAGCTCTTATTTTTATAAATTTGACTCAGTTCTCTATATGTTTGAGAAATGAAGCCTTTATTAGAGAAACTTGCTTCAATTTTTTCCCAGTTACTATTATTCTAACTGTATTTCCCTCCATATTATTTCCCAACCCTGTTTATTCTATTTTGTCTCCTTTGATGCTGCCCCTCCTCAAAAGTGTTTTGCTTCTGACTACCCCCTACCCAATCTGCCTTCTCTTATATCACTCTCCCCCTTCTTTTATCCTCTTCCCCTCTCACTTTTCCTGTAGGCTAAGATAGATTTCTATACTCAATAGAGTGTGCATGTTATTCCCTCTGTGACTCAACTTGGATGACAGTAAGGTTCACTCACCTCCCCCTACGCTTCCCTCTTCCTCTCCACTGTAAAAGCTTTTTCTTGCCTCTTATATGTGAGATAATTTACTTCATTATATCTCTCCCTTTCCCTTTCTTCCAGTACACTTCTCTCTCAGCCCTTACTTTTTATATGTTTAGATATCATCCCTTCATATTCAATGCACACCTCTTCCCTCTGTCTATATATCCTTCTTCTGACTGCTCTAATAATGAGAAAGTTGTGTGTTACAAGTATCATCTTCCCATGTAGGAATGTAAACAGTTTAAGCTAATTAAATCAATTATGATTTCCCTTTCCTGTTTACCTTTTTATGCTTTTCTTGAGTCTTATATTTGAAAGTCAAATTTTCTATTCACCTCTGGTCTTTTCATAAAGAATGCTTGAAAGTGCTCTGTCTCATTGAATATTTACTTTTCCCCCTGAAGGATTATACTCAGTTTTGCTGGATAGTTGATTCTTGGTTTTAATTCTAGCTCCCTTGCCCTCCAAAATATCATATTCCAAGCCCTCTGATCCTTTAATGTAGAAGCTGCAATATCTTCTGTTATCCTGACTGTGGCTCCATGATACTTAAATTGTTTGTTTCTGGATACTTGCAATACTTTCTCCTTGCCCTAGGAGCTCTGGAATTTGACTATAATATTCCTGGGAGTTTTCATTTTGGGATATCTTTTAGGAGGTGATTGGTAGATTCTTTTCATTTCTATTTTACCCACTGATTCTAGATTATCAGGAAAATTTTCCTTGATATTTCCTTGAAAGATGATGCCTAAGCTCTTTTGATCATAACTTTGAGGTAGTACAGTAATTTTTAAATCTCTCCTGGAACTATTTACCACATCAGATATTTTTCCAATGGGATAGTTCACATTATCTTCTATTTTTTAATTCTTTTGGTTTTGTTTTACTGTTTCTTGATATCTCAAAAAGTAATTAACTTCCATTTGCTCCATTCTAATTTTTAAGGTATTATTTTCTTTAGTGAATTTTTGTACCTCCTTTTCCCTTTGGCCAATTCTGTTTTTGAAGGCATTCTTCTCTGTATTGGATTTTTGTACCTCTTTTACAATTGCCTAGTCTATTTTTTAAGGTATAATTTTCTTCAGTATTTTCTGTGTCTCCTTTACCAAGTTGTTGACTCTTTTTTCATGATTTTCTTATATCACGCTAATTTCTTTTCCCAATTTTTTCTCTACCTCTCTTGATTTTCAAAAGCCTTTTTGAGTTCTTTCATGGCCTGAGACCAATTTATATATTTTTTGGAAGCTCTGAATGTAGATCTTTGACTTCATCATTTTCTTCTCAGTGTGTGTTTTAATCTTCCTTGTTATTATAACAACTTTGTAAGGTCAGATTTTTTTTTCTGTTGACTGCTTGTTTCTTGACTCAACTCTTTGTTAACATACTGCTCTGCTTTTAGGGTAGAGGGAACACTGTCCTAAGGTTCAGGGGTTTTATGCAGCTGTTTCAGAGATACTTCTAGGGACCTATACATTTTCAGTTCTTCAAAGGACCTGATATGATCTAAAGAGGGGTGTTTACTACTTTCCTGGCCTTTGCTCTTGTCTGTGAGTGATCACTATCACTCTTTTCTACTGTGGAACTGTGAGAAGAGCCCACACTCCACTGTTGCCATAAGCTCTGGTGTGCTAGTGTTCTTATGCTAGGAATGCCACCCAGGACTGTGACCTGCATCCGCATATGGGCAAAGCAACAGAATCCTGCCTCAGGGTTAGCAGAGAGACACGTGTAATTTCCTTCTAACTAGTTGTTTGACCACCTTACTTTCTCTGTGTTGAGAGCTTTGGAAGCATCTGCTGCCAAGACTTGAGTCAGTGGCTCCCAAAGACCTGCTCCTGGTTTGCTGGGGCTGGGTCTGTGCTAGCATGGCCTTCACTGTACTGTGCTACAATCTTACCCAGGTGTAACAGACCTTTTCTGCTGACCTTCTAAATTGTCTTTGGCAGAAAGACTATTTTACCCCATCCTTTTCTGCTGCTCCAGAAATTATTTATGGCATTATTTAGAGGTGTCCAGAGGGGTTTGGGGGAAAGCTCAGATGAATAGCTGCCTTTCTCTGCCATCTTAGCTCTGCCCTCCTCACCCCCTAATTCTAGTTTTCTAATATATGAAGTGTCTTGAACCTTCTCAGGATTTCAGTAATCATATGTCCACAAAAGTATTTGCTTACCATTAGATGTGAACCTTGTTTATCTTTGACTACAAAAGCCCATCCTTTCCAACCAAGTATGGAGAGACAAGAATGAGCTCAATCCTTCTCTCTAGGTAAAAAAATTATTGATTATCATTTTCTTCTTAATGTCACTCCTGATAGAAGCAGTACCCAAGGAAATAAAAAGCAAAAACATTCAAGCAAGCTTTCTAAACTCTAACTATAACACTATCTAATTTACTTTGGTCAGAAATCTGCTGCAAGCATCTCTTCAGGGTGTCTAGGTGATACAGTGAATAGAGCACTGGCCCAGGAGTCAGGAAGACCGGAGCTCAAATCTCGTCTCAAACACCTAACACTTACTAGTCCAGTGACCTTGGGCAAGTCACTTAACTCCAATTGCCCTGCCTTCCCCCCTCCAAAAAGCAAAACAAACAAACAAAAAAACCCAAAACATCTCTTAAGCTCCATATGACTGTCCCCACCCCTGCTCCTGACTAGCCACCCAGACAGAGCATCTATCACATACCTGAAGCCACCTGTATAAGGAATCAGGAGAAGTTTCTTTTTCAATGAAGTAGCATGCCTTTCAGTTTAGTTACAAGGGCTGCCCCAACTGTAACAGGTGTTGATAGAATAAGATGTTGCTTTTTTTGCATCCTTCAGTCCAGTTCTAACTGAAAAAAAGCACTCACAGCAAGAACCTAAATTGCCCCTCACTGCCTTTGACACCCTCACCCTCTTAGCTCCTATCAATTTTCTTTTGAAGTGAAGGGGACCTGGAGAGAAAAGCAGATAACTTTGGCTGTTTTGTGTTCAGATTGTAGAGTTCCTCTCCAGGTTCCTCTGCCTGCTAATGATTCCTTTCCCCTTACAATGGGAAAGTTAATTGCTAACTTCTTCTTCTACTAAGGCTGTCAGACAAGTTTGCTGACTATTAGTGAAACTGACTTTCTTCTGACAGAAAGCTTTTTTCACTTGTTCCTCATAACCAAAATATACTATACACCACATACACATTTTGAACAGAGTACAGTTTTTGCTACACTACCTCTTAACTTATCAAATGCCATTACTGACAGATAATCATCCAGGCTCTGTTGGAAGATATGCAGGGAAAATAGTGCTCACTACCTTCTCCATAATAGAGAATTTCTAAATATTAGAAAATGCTTTTTTATCTGAAACTTATATTGCCTCCATTCTACTCACTGGCCATATTTTTCTGGTCTGTGGTAGTAGTCAAATTAAGGCAAATCCTTATTCCTCATGACAACCTTTTAAATATTTAAAGTAAATTATGCTTTCTTACTTCCTTGTATTCTCTTTTCACTAAGGTATAGCCCCCATAGTTCCTTCACCTGTTTGTGATACAATATGGCTCCTAGAGACTTTGAAATCTGGTCACACTTCTTGGGATGTAATTAATTATCATTCTTTATGCAAGGATTGACAAACTAAGCCCTTGCAGCATATGACAAACCCACCCCCCAAAAAAAGAAGGTGGGGGGGACTGGATTTGGCCCTCAGGCCTATATTTACTGATCAGATGTAGGGATTTCAATACAGTATTCTATATGTACCCACTACTTATGTGGAAAGAAGTGAGAAAATCTCTGTCTTTGTTCTAGATTTCACATTAATTCAGCCAAAGACTGAATCAGTGTCTCATATTATAATGCTGAACATGAAGTCACTTAAACCTCCAGGTCATTTTCACATGAATTTCTGTTAAGTCAGGTATTTCTTAACCTGAACTTACAAAGTCAATTTTTTGAACCCTAGTATAGTTATGTTTCATCTTATTTACTTCATCCCACTGCTCAAATGTGTATAGTTCTTATTGAATCCCAGTTCTCTCATAAAAAATTTCTGTCCAAGATGTTAAACTCTAATTTGTTGGTTCTGTCTTAAAGTTGTTGATTTTAAAAGTCTTACCTATTATTTTTTTTCTTTTTGTGATCTCAAAGAATACTTCCTACCTCTATTAAGAGAAATTGAAAGGAATATAATAAAAAATAGTTGACATGGCCTAAGTTGACAAATGTCTGTTGAATGAATGGTAATGACAGGTTTAGGATAGAGGCTCATGGCACACCATTAGAAACTTCCCTCAAACATGACATGATTCCATTAACCAAAAGTCGCTGGCCATTCTTAATCAACCAGCTATGAATTCCTCTAACCAGCCCCTATTTCACCATCATATTTACAAAGACATCTTCAGACCTGCTCTCTTCAATCTTTCCTCCTGAACAACACAGAAGCCTTTTGAGGTCATCAAGTCCTCTGTCACACTCACTCTCTCTTTAAATTTTGATAGCTTGTCTAAATAGCACTTCAGGACAATGCTTATTACAATTAAAACCCTGGAAAAACTGGAGTTTAGTGAGCTAAAAACAGCACATTATTTAGAATAGGGTAAGGCCCAAGAGAATGAATATGTAGAGGAACTAAATACACATTTCTCAATATCAAGAAAAATATTAATCAATGTAGACTGATTTGTCACTAGAATTGTATCATTTAACTATTTTTATTAATCTGTTCAATCAGATCTTTGAGATACCTTGCTCTTATATACATATTTCCATAAAGGTTGTAGTTTAATTAAATTAATTTTCTTTGGGGTGGCTAGGTGGCACAGTGAGTAAAGCGCTGGCCCTGGAGTCGGAAGGACCCGAGTTCAGTTCTGGCCTGAGACACTTAACACCCACACAAAAATACTAGCCGTGTAAACGTGGGCAAGTTACTTAACCCCAATTGCCCTCCAAAAGGCAAACATAAATAAATAAATAAATTTTCTATTCCCCAAATCAACCCCTCTTCCTAACTTCCCTATTTATATTGATAGTACCATGATGCTCCCAGACTTGAACCTCAATGCAGTTCTTGGCTCTTATCTTTCCCCTTACCTACTCTCACCATCAATATGTTGCCAAATCAACAGTTCTTAGAGTGCCTTACACAGAGTAGACGCTTAGGAACTGTTTATTGACTTGAATTCACAAATGGATGATCATAATGGGAGTTAGGGCAATGAAATAACTCGAAGAAGAAGAACCTGAAAGTAGCACAGAAACAAATTCATTCATAACAATCCAAGGTATTCTCTAGCTCATTCAGGTTTTCAGGAAGGCAAGGCCACTGTCTCCTCCACAAGGCTGATTTTCTCTGAGCTGCTTGGCACATCTCCATTATGATCTTCTGAATATGTAAAAACACAGCAGGTAATTTAAAGCTGTTGCAAATGCCTCTGACAGGATATGTGGTATATATTCAACTTGTTTAGGAAACATCTTAATGAAAAGTCAAACAATTTATAGGGGACACAGGTTTATATTTTTATAGCAGAGTAACAGCCACATAATTATTTTGGTTATAACTAGGAAAGAGGAAAAGGCCACACTCACTGAGACCATAGAATTAAATACCTCCAAAGGCAGTACAAAAATTCGTCTAACCTCCACTGTAGTTGTGATATAAAATTACGGTCTCTAATAATCATGGCAGGAAATATACAGGAAACTAGGATAATGGCTAGATCAGATAATGCCCTGGAACACAAATGTTTTTGAGTGGATTAGATTCAATATTATCCAGCTCATGGTAACCTGTCTAGCATACAGGAGTTTTCAGCCATTCAATGCCCTGATGTTATACACCAGTAATATGTAGATAGCCATATGAATTAAAGTGAGGTTCTTTCCTCAACTCCTCTTTCTTGGTGAGGTGATGAGGTCACAGAAATTCGAGTCAGATAGGCAAAGATTCCACGCCCCTACTCTTGACATAAAACCATGGCCTCTCATTCCAACCCGCACTTAAACAGAATCTCCACTATTTCATTCCTGACAAATGGTTTTTCATCTTACACTTGAAGACTTCCACTGATAGGAAACCTGTGACCCTAATGAAACAATTCATTCCTTTTTGGACCTGTCTGATAGTTGAGATGCTTTCTGATATGTACCCCAAAATCTTCCTTTCTAAAATTTTCACTCAGTGCTCTTCATTCTGTTCTCCAGGGACAAGGAGAATAAAACCAACCTTTTTTTTTTTTTCAAACAAGCTAACCATAAATTAGCTATGCAACCTAATGACTTATGCTTGTGTATTAGATTAGCCATATGGTCAGTCAATTCAATTAGTTTGGACCATTAAAACATACTAAGACACCAAATTAAATGCTTTTATATATCCTATTGGATTTCTGTGTGCATGCTTGTGTGTGTGTGTATATGTGTGTTTTCTCCAATTGTTTTATCAAATGAGATATGTATAAATCACTTTAGCACAGTGCCTAACACATAATGGGTAGTAAATAAATGTTTCTTCCCCTTGCTTCCCCGTTCATCAGAGATACAGCCTCCCTCTTTCTCTTTATTTTAGTCCCTAAGAAGCTAGAGATTACAAAAAGTTAGAGATATTTCATCTTAAAATGTAGAAAATTCTTCAGTCTTCACTTATTGACCTAGTCACAACCACTAAGATACAGTTATCACCATGTACAATGTGGTTTGACCCTTCTGCTTTGGATACTGAGATACTGGGAGACTGAAGCTATAATGGAGATCAAACTAAAATTTTAGTTTTAACAGAAGTATAACAATCTAGCAACTGGGTCAATCAAATTGCCATTCTGGGACCAACCATTAGTGAACTCTTTTATGTGTTATAGCTATGGTTCCATTCTTCACCTTGTTCCCATAACCACTATATATCATTTGGAGCATAGTATAGTATCAGCTGCAGTAAATGGAGCTGGAAAGGCTTAGTTTTAATCCTTATCTATAAGGATTAGTTGTGTGACCCTTAGTAAGACATTTAACATCTTGATGTCCCTAGGCAATTCTTAAATTACAGATACTGATTTGCATAGTGGAGGGAATTTATATTCTTGGATTTCCCTAAATGATGAAAACACACATTCTGATGGAATATGATAGAAGTGAGGTGGAGGAAGAAAAACTGATTTAGCTTTTGGCATTGTTTGAACAGCAGCACAATTGTGAATACATAGGTGACCTTGAGGTCAACATGAAAGTCATCTCAATGTCCCAGATAATTTTTTTAAGACTCTAGGTTGAAGGGAAATTGTTAATCAGAATACAGAGGGAATTTCCTCATTGAAAGTTTTCTATAAAAGTGGAATCATATAGGGGTGGCCAGGTGGCACAGTGAGTAAGAGCGCTAGCCCCGGCGTCGGGAGACACGAGATCGGTTCCGGCCTCAGATACTTGGCACCCACACAAAAATAACTGGCCATGTAACCTTGAGCAAGTTACTTAACCCCAATTGCTTTAAAAAAAAAGTGGAATCATAGGCCCAACTGTCCATGAACTGCCCATAAAAAAATCCTGGCTCCATATTCCCACAAGAAAGGAAAAAGATAAACCCACATAAATCATCAATATTCTTATGTATTGCCAATAAAACCCAGCAAAAAATAGAAAGAGAAATCCATTTAAAACAACCAACAGTAATATAAAATACTTGAGAGTCTACCAGCAAAGACAAACTCACAAGCTGTTTGAAAAGAATCATAAAACACTTCATACAAATAAAGACAAATCTAAACAATGGAAGAAATGTTAATTGCTCTTAGTAGACTGAGCCAATATGGTAAAAATGACAAGTCTATGTAATTTGATTTATCTTTCCAATGCCATATCAATAAAATTGTCAAAAAATGTTTTATAGAATTTTTAAAATAATAATAAAATTTGAAAGTTAAGCATATCAAGGTAGGAGGTGAAGCCAAGATGGAAGAGTAAAGGCAGGGTCTCTACTAAGCTCTCCCCCAAACCCCTTCAAATACCTTTTAATAATGACTCTAATAAATTCTAGAATTGCAGAACCTCCCCTTCCCCCCAAAAAAAACCCAGATTGAAGCAAATTTCCAGCCGAAGACAACTTAGAAGGTCAGCCAGAAAGGTCTGTTGTACCGGGGTGAAAGAAGAGCATAGACCAGAGCAGGCTGTGCCAGAACAAACCAGGTACCAGCGAATCAGGATCAAACCTTGGGCAACTGAATCAGTGGCAGCAGTGACAGTTCCCAGACCCCTCAGTCAACAAGCAGCAAGGGCATCTGACAATGAATCAGAAGATATACAGGTGTCCTTTTTGCTGACACCAGGAGTAGGACTTTGCTGTATTGGCTATACTTAGACCTGGGCCACAGTTCTGGGTCCTATTCGTCCCAGTGTTAGGAGGAGCACTAGTACAACAAAGCTTGTGACTGCAGGGGAGCAGGGACCCTGGTCACCATTGTAAGATTGAAAAGTGTGCTTGTGGTCCCTCCCAAACCAGTACACAGCACAGGAGAGCAGGAAATACACATCTCTCTAGATGACAGCATCGTAGAAGAGCCAAAAATGGATAGGTCCCCAGAATTACCTCTGAAAACAGCAACACCAAAAAAAATCCTGAAGCGTGGGACAGTGACCCCTCCAATTGGGAAGTAGATCCCCACTCTAGCATAGAGTTAAACCGCAAGAAATAGACCGGAAAGTGAGCAAACAACAGAAAAAATTCTGATCATAGAAAGTTACTATGGTAGCAAGGAAGATCAAAACACATTCAGAAGAAGACAACAAAATACAAAGTCTCAAAGAAAAATATGAATTGTTCTCAGGCCATGGAAGAATTCAAAAAGAATTTTTAAAATGAAGTAAAAGAGGTAAAGGAAAAATTGAGAAGAAAAATGGGAGTAATATAAGATATCATGGGGGGGGGAAGAGTCAAAAGCTTGGTAAAGGACACATATACACACACACGCACACATGCACACACACGCACACATGCACACACACATATACACATAAATACTGAAGGAAATAACACCTTAAAAATTGAATAGATCAAATGGAAAAGAGGAACAAAAATTTAGTGAAGAGAGGAATGACTTGAAAAGCAGAGCTGGCCAAATAAATAAAAGATGTACAAAAATTCACTGAAGAGAAGAACTCATTAAAAAGTAGAGACAGTCAAATGGAAAAGAAGGTACAAAAGCTCACTGAAGAAAATAATTCCTTAAAAGTTAGAATTGGGCAAGTGGAAGCTAATGACTTTATGTGAACTCAAGAAACCATAAGACAAAATCAAAAGAATGATAAAATAGAAGAAAATGTGAAGTATGTCATTGGAAAAATGACTGAAAAAATAGATCCAGGAGATATAATTTAAGAACTCCCTATTTGACAAAAATTTTTGGGAAAATTTAGCAGAAAAAGGTTTAGCAGAAACTAGGCATAGTCTAACATCTCATACCATATATCAAGTTAATGTCAAAATGGGTATGATTTAAACATAAAGGGTGATATTATAAGCAAATTAGGGGAGCATGGAAAAATATACATGTCATATATATGGAAAAGGAAAGAGTTTAGGACCAAAGGAGCTCTAGAGAGGATCGTGGGAGATAAAAAGGAATATTTTGAATGTATGCAATTATAAAGACTTTACACAAACAAAACCAATGCAGTTAGAATATATTTAATGTAGAATATGCTAAATCTTGTGTTATTCTGACTATGAAGCCACAATATTTTAATTTCTCTTTTCAGCTACATGCAGTATATTCACCTTAACCTAGGAAATTTAGCTATAATATTCCTAGAGGTTTCATTTTGAGATCTCTTTCAGGAATTCATAAGTGGATATTCTCAATTTCTATTTTACCCTCTGATTCTAGAATATCAAAGTAATTTTCCTTGATAATTTTTGGGAAGATAATATGTTTCCTTTTTTTTCATGATTTTCTGGTAGTTCTTTTTTTTCAATATGGCTAATACGGAAATATGTTTTGTGTGATTTTACATTATATATTAGATATCACGGATAGCATAACGGATATCTCTTGCCTTCTCAAGAAGTGGGGAAGGGGCTGGAAATAGGGAGAGAATTTGGAACTCAGAATTTTTAAAAATGAATGCAAAAATAAAAAAAAATAAAATAAAGATGGAAGACAAAAGTCATTCGATCCTATTGGGACATAGAACTACTCCTTTCATGTCTTTAATAGATGGCAGCAGAGAGAATGCTGGTCATATGCAAGGGGCAAGAGTTTCAGGTGATGGGCAGGGGACAATAAACCAGAACCCAGATTCCAGCAGTACTTCTTCTACTTAGTATTCATCTTGGTGCTGGTAAATTTTTAACAACTGGAATGCCAAAAAAAAAAAAGCCTTCACTATATATTTTTAAATTTAATCCACATTATCAATATTTTCTCCATAATTTTTTTAAGTCTAGACAATCAACAAAACAATAACACAAGTCTTTATATCATATTCCTGTTTTCAAGGTGCATAGGCTCACACTTAAAATTTTACCATTGGTTTGCAAACCAGGTTAAGTTAGCTATAGCATTCCAAGGTTCATAGTAAACCTTGTATTTAATTAAGCTATTTAAATCTCCTACTAGTAGATAATAAATTATGAACTAAAACAGCATCTCAACAGATGGAACCAATTTGACCAATCATTGAGAAGCAGTGACCTGGCTTCCTCTGAGTATTTCCTCTTATTTGTCCCTGGCCATTTAGTCACCAGCTGTCTTTTGAACACAAACCTGTGCTGATGGGACTTCTTCCTATTTGAGGAGACTGCTAAGGTCAGTTTGCACAGGGGCCACTAACTGCTGATGATTATTCCCTTCAGCCAGATCTAATCTTCTAGTACTTTAACCCTTGTTCTTGTTCGGGAGCATTCAGAGAAGCAAGTGGATGCTTTCAATAAGTTCTTATTTCCATCAATTGCAATAGTACAGAGAATTTCCCCACAGCTGACTGAAGAAAGACTTATCTGAAGTGTTTATTGTCCTATCTAATGGCCACTTATCCTACATTTTAAAATCTATTTCCTTGTGTTGAGAAAAGCCAGATGAATCATTCCACCAAATCTAATTACTACAATGGATATGCATAGAGGCTAAATTTTTACTGTTCAAGTCTTTGCCACTGAGGCCCTCAGGAAGATCTAGCAGCTACATATAACTTTATCCTCAGATCAGGTACTTTCCTCAAATGCACACTCTCCTGGTGACATTTATCAAGCATCTCCCTGGACAAACTAGGAAAGAACTCTACAACCTATCCTGCAGGGACAAACACCATGTCTGAAACGCACAGGCAGAAAGTTATGCTTTTCATGTTTTATTAAGAGCTAAGCTTTCTGACCTTTACCTGTGTCTCATCTACAATGCAGTGAAGATACTAACACTTGGTTGACTCATTTATTGCTCTCTAACTCCACAGAGTCATAAGGCAACAGCTGAAGGTTCTCTCTCCATCTCTATGACCTCTACATTAGCAGGAGCCTAAGAAAGGCCACATTCCCTCTGCAAAAGGTAAGACTGACCATCCCTGCTTCAGATACAAAGCCAGGGGAGTTGAATTAAGATGCACACTTTCTAGAGTTGTCAATGTGTTTCAGGTTTGATATTTGAACTAATGTTTGACACTATTTCCATTGTCATCTTCTCCTTCCTCAAGAGTCATTTTGTTTCCAGCTCTATCATTCACTCACACTATTGTAATAGCCTCCTGATTAATTTACCCATATAAAGTCTGAAGTCTTTCCTCTCTCTGATCCATCAGCCACAGAGCTGTGAATTTCTAAAACACAGAGATCTGCCCAGGTGTCTTACCTTTTCGATAAAGTTCAATGATTTCCTGTTAATTCTCATCTAGAATAAAATACAACTTCCTCTTTTGGGTATGTAAAGTCCTTTTCCCTCTAGTTCCAACCTATTTTTCCAGCTTTGTTGTTGTTTAGTCATTTTTCAATCATGTCCAACTTTCATGATCCCTTTTGGGGTTTTCTCGGCAAAGATACTGACATGGTTTGCCATTTCTTTTTCCAGTTCATTATAAGCAACTTGCTGTAAAGCCAAGCACAAGCAGCTTTCCAGAAGACTGGAAAGGGGCAGGGAAGATTTCCAAATCCCCATTACCATTACACTTGCCCAGAGTCACACAACTAGCAAGTATCTGAGGCTAGATTTGAACTCAGGAAGAGGAGTTTTGCTGACTCCAGTGCCATTATTCTATCCGCTGCACCACCACAAGGAAAGCTGCTTTCCATCTGGCTCCAATTTACCTTTCCTGCTTTACAAAATATTAATTACTCCTTTCATGATCTCTTTGGGTCAAACCACACTGGTCCCCTTTTCCTCATAAGGGAGACACTTCATCTACCATCTTTTTGCATCTTGGTGCTGTTTGTCTCCCACACTTGGAATGAACTGATTGCTCATCCACAGCTCTGGGATTCCTAGATCCCTTCAAAGCTCAGCCCAAACACCAGCTTCTATGGGAGGCCTTTTCTGATGCTCTCAGCTGTTACTACCTTCTCTTTTATGAAGAAATTTCCTTGCACTTATAATACACACACATATATCTTATATATTGAATCCATCTCCCCTTATAGAAAATCACATTCTGGAGGACAAAAAGTTTCATTTTTATGTGCATTCTCAACACAGGCCAAGGGACCTGACACACAGTAGGTGTATAATACATTTTTTTATTGATTGCTTAATTAGCTAGATGATTTCAGGCAAATCAGTTCACTTCTTTGAACCTTAGTTACATTATCTGCAAAATAGATGCTAATACTACTTACATTATCTCCCTTAATGAATCTTTTAAGTTTTAGACTTCTACTCACTTCATAGAAGCAAAGATGTAAAGCTAGAAGGGACCTTAGGGAACCACTGTCCTCATTTTGCAAATGAAGAAACTAAGGCACAGAATTTAATTCAATTTAATAAACACTTATTATACACATACTATGTGTCAGGCATTATACTAAGCATGGGGATATAAAAAGCTGCAAAAGACCATATGGGTCAAGGAATTTATATAATCTAGTAATAATAATCCAGTATAGAAGATGCCATGAAAACAAATATATACAATGTAATACAGGATAAACAGGAAATAATCAATAGAAGGAAGACACCGGAATTATTAGGGGTTAGAAAAGGCTTCCTTCAGGTGGTAAGATTTTAGTTGGGACTTAAAAAGAAGTCAGAGGGGTCAGTAGTTGGAGTGAAGGAAGGAGAGCATTTCAAGCATGGGGGATGACCAGAGAAAACACAAAAAGCTGAGAGATGAACTGTCTTGTTCATGGGACAGCTGGGAGGTCAGTGTCACTGGATGGAAGATGTGTTGGGGAATAAGATGTAAGAAGACTGGTAAAGTAGGAGGGGACTAGGTGGTGAATGCCAGAGAAAATAAAGGACTTGACCAAAGTCAAACAGGTGTTAAGCAGCAAAGATGATGGGATTCAGATCCAGATACTTGACTTCATAGTTTTTACAATTTTGTGTATGAAAGATATTGTGCTATGTGCTAGAAAAGTAAACTTTAGACATTATGGTCAATGGTGTAATTACCATAGCCATTTTTTCTTTTTTTTTTTGGGGGGGGGCTATTGTTATATTAACCTTTCTATACCTCAGTTTCCACACCTATAAAATGAAGGCATTAGCCTGTATGATCTATAAAGTGCCTTCCAGCTATAAGGTAGTTATCTCATCCCACACAATGAAATCCCCACAGATATAAACAACTCCAGAATGAGTGGAGAATAACTCCAGGAAGCCTAAATGTATATTCATTTTCTAGGAGCCACTTTAAAATTCAAACTGGTCACTGGCTCACCAAGATAATCTCTCTGCTCCAGGGGAATCCTCACTCATGCATTGTCAAATGAAATAATGTAGGTAAAGTACATTGTAAGCTTTAAATTGCTATCCAAATGTAAGCTTACCATTATCATTCATGGCTGGAGTTCTGGAAGGCAAGTGCTCACACAAATTGTCAGGAACTCCTACCCCCATAACACCCCCTCCCCCAAGATTGATGAAGCTGTGGGCTTACAGACAGCTCACCCTGTCACAGATCAACTGGAAGTTCTGATTTCTCAGAGGATAGGCACTTTGAAACTGGCAAGTACATGGTCTATTTCTGGTCTTCTTGGTTTGCGATACTAGGATGTTAGGAGAGAGAATTGTGTCTGTCCCTGTCCCTGTTAAGATATAACTCTACAGTAAGCAAGCTGATTTTCAGGTGTGAACTTGGGAAATAATTCTCATTAACCTGCAGTCAGCCACATACCCTAATATTGATTTCACATTTATATACTGACTAGTTCTGAGAGAACTTTACTCCAAATTAAAGTATGTTTTTGGCTGTTAAATGTAAGATGGAAAGAGATGGTTGTTGGTCTGCTTCATTTTTGAAGAAGACCATTAACATCATGGGGTCATGTCTGGATTTGCCAGTGAATTGGATTTAAGTGAGACAGAGGTGCACAAAGTTGTCAACCTCACTCTCTTTTCCAGAATCATTTAAGTCCAGTGACGAGGTAGAGATGGCACAATGTCTGAGGCTCTGAGCACTCCACAGCACCTGCTTCAGCCACCTTCATGGTAACTGGAACAAATTGTTCATCTCCCCATTTGGCTATGGGAAGTTTTCACATGCTTGGGGTAGACATCTTCCTAACTCACCTGAGGCCATGGTTACCCTGAACCTGGTTTATCTTGTCTGTATAGATGGTTTTGCCAGGCTCTGGTCACCGTGTAAGTTACAGCTTCTTGGAGTCATAGGTGAGAGTTGAGAGAGAGAGAGACAGGTGGCCACCAAAGGTGGATGAGCAGCCCTAAAAAAAAGGCTCAGCAAGTTCTCAAACCTGAGGTGCTAGTCTTCCCCGAACACCCCGTGGTTAGAAGAAAGGGGAAAGAAGAGGCAGTATGGGGTATATAAGCACAGGACTAGAAGCCAGGAGACTTGAGTTCTGAGTCTGAGACTCCATGTTCTGCTGCTTTAATAGTTGTGTTAATTCAGGTAAGTCATATTCTTTCCATAAATCTCCCTCAGTGCCTAAAAGTTTTGCTACTCATAATTTTAAGGTAACTTTCAACCCAAATGCCCTATAAATCTAGAAATAAAGTAAGTAGATTCAAAGGGAAAAGTATTAGAGATATTAAATAAACAGAGAAAAGCAAGAAATGGAAACCAAAGATGAATGCTAGTCAGTCATTGCTACCCAATACTTCTAAGCAACATAGAGTCTATGGTATTGTAAGCTTCTAAAGATCAGGAGATCAAACCATCAGCAATCTGGGATTTGGGGTTCATGTCAGATTTTGAAGACAGCTGAGACTGATGAGGAGGAAAGTCTTGAGAGACCTGCTCAACCCATGATAGAAGTGTACTGAAGGTACCCAAGAGAAAGCTACAGTATCCCATCCATCAGCATTTAGAAGTCAATGTGCTAGAGCAAAGGTTATGTTGAAATTGCTTTTTGAATCTGTTCTCCCCAATTTTGGGAGAAATGTTTGTATTTTTGTTTTTTATCTTCTTAGTAAATGTCCTTTTATAAATTATAAAAGCTAATTGATGTTAATTGGTTAAATAATGTCAGGGTACAGTTAATATTGGCCAGGCCAGAACACACTGAATAATGGCTCAAATTCATAGCATTTGAAAAGAATCACCCTGACTCCTCCAGGTTATACCTAGAACCATGATGGGAGATATAGCTTTGTTTAGGAACTCAATTCACCCATTGATGTAAAAAGGATCTCTAGGATTTCTCTGGTTTACATATAGTAGAAGACAAGAGTATTTGATTCAGAAAGTCAACATCAATCATGACACAGATTTTTGAGCCTTCCTCATAAGAAAATTTCCAATGAAACCTAATTACATGATTATGGAAACCACAAAATTTCCACTTCCACAAAAGCACAATTTCCATTGAATCAAACCATTGGTAATGACATTGGAAGGCATTGTAAAGTAAAGCTTCCCACTCAATGCATAAATCTCCCTTTTATAGCCTACCCACCAGATGTTTGGTAGTTCAGCCACTGCTTAAAGTATTCACCTGGAAATACCATCTAATGTTTAGGTATCTGAATGTCTTTAGAAAGGCACTGGTAGATGTCATGAAAAGGTACATGGTTTGAATCCCTAACTTTTGACACTTCTTAGGTATGTTACCACAGGGAAGTCACTTAATCTCCCTAAATCTTGGCTTTCTCATCTGAAAAATGAGGATTAAAAAGTCAATTAAAGAAACATATACTTAGAGCCTATTGTGTTACAAATTGCTGTGCCAAGAACTAGTGATGCAAGAATAGAAACAAAATAAAATCTACCCTCAAGAAACATATTCTCCTAAGAGATGATTCTCAGTGGATATACTACAACTTACTATGTATGTTGAAAAATTTTATATATTATGTTATTACAGACTGGAGAATATTTATAAATACTTTGATTTAATAGGCTTTTTGCATATCTAGCATATGTAGCATGGCAAGAATTTTTTCATTGCTGAGTCATTTCAGTTTTGTTTGACTCTCTATGACCCCCATTGGAGTTTTCTTGGCAAAGATACTGGGATGGTTTGCCATTTCCCTCTCAACCTCATTTTACAGATGGGTAACTGAGGCAAACAGGGTTAAGTGACTTGCCCAGGGAAACACAGACAGTAAGTGTCCAAGGCAGGATTTGAACTCATGACACGAGTCTTTCTGATTCCAAGTCCAGCACTCTATTCACTGTGCCACCTAGCTGCCCATGGAAAGGATAGTACATACAAAATAAACAAAATGTGATGATCACTCCCTTCTCTATTGATCTAAAAAAATATTAGACTTTGAATTCACAAAGAACTCAGCAAAATGACTGCTCAGACTGAAATTATAGAAATTTGGATCTCCTGACTACCCCATTGTCTTGCTATCATAAGGTTGCAGTGTATTATGATTCCTCATGGCAAGGAATATTGTACTAGTAGATTAAAAAAATGAGGACCACAAATTAGGAGTTCAATATAATTAGACAATAATGATAGTATCTACCACACAGGATTGGCAAGAGGGTCAAATGAAGTAATGTACTTAAGATCCTTTGCAAGATATAAAATACAATATAAATGTCAATTATCATCATTACTATTTAAGAAGCAAAGAAACCAACACATATAAGTTCAGCTGGAGAAAAGAAATAAAATTTTAGAGAAGAAAACCTTTGGAGGCAGACTTAACAATTTATTCTATTACTGACATTTCTCAACTGAGACCTTCACTGTCTTAAGCTTTAATTAGAGTGTTTGACCTACTACAAATTATAATGAATGGAAGGGAGTTGAACATCCCCAAAACGTTCATTTCAAATATATGGGCCATTGTAACTGCAAATAGGAAAAAGGGCAAAACCCTAGATCCTATGGTTTAGTGGTGATGTTCCTCAATGGACATTATATATGCCAAGCTTTAAAGTTATAACAAATTACCCTCACTAACCCCATTTAATAGCTAGAGGTACTGCTCCCCAAACCATTCTATTTATGTCATAATTAGGGATTTCTCCCATGAAGTTTTGCATGATCTACCAATTCAAACTTCAATATATTAATATATTTTATTATTGGTAGAGATCAAAACACTGAAATACTGATGCTGTTTTTAAATTCCCTGTAGAAATTTTATTGACAAAGATTGAATCCCTCTGGTTAACTAAACACTGGTATCATATAATATGTAAATCAACAGACATTTTATCTCTGCATATGGATCAAATAAAAGGAGAGTGAAAGATTCAGAAAAAAATGACTGAAGTTGATCGCTTTTGTTTAATTTACAGCCTTCAATACAAGATATGTCTCTGCTAGCTTGCTACCAAAAAGGTCCCACCAAGCATTTCAAACTCAATCAGTCCCAAATTGGATTCATTATATCTCCCTGCTAAATCTGTTCTTCATTCTAATTTCTTTATATGTGAGGAAACCATCAACCTTCCAGTCATTCAGGATTTCATACTAGGGTTTATCTGTCTATTGCCTTTCCCTAAGCTCCTCAGTCTCCTTTGCTGGATTTTCATTCAGGTTACACCCACAAACGATGGTTGTTTCCCAAGAGTCTGTCCTCCCCCCTCCCATCTCTTCTCTCTCTTTGTTATTTCACTGTATGATATATTCAGCTCCTTTGGGTTCAATTATAATATTTATGCAGACGATTTCTACATCTATTTGTTTAGTCCTAGCTCCTCTTTCTCATCACCAATTTCCTTTCTGAATATCTCAGACTATAAGTCTCATAGATATACCAAACTTAACATGTCCAAAAATGAACTAACCTTAACTTTTTCCCAAGACCCTCTTCTCTTCCCTTTCCCTTATTATTATTGAGAGCCCCCACATTTATCCAGTAGCCTAAGTTTATAAAATCAATATCATCCTAGACTCCTCTCTTGAACTCACTCCACATAGCCAATCTCTTAGCAAGTCTTATAATTTCTACCTTCCAATATGTCTCCTTCCCTCTAGTCACATAATAACCACCCAAGTAAAGTCATTCTATCACTTCATGCCTAAACTATTGTAACTGCCTTATGATTGTCCTCCCCATTTCAAGTCTGTCCCCACTCTTGTCCATCCTGCACCCACGTACCAAAGTGAATTTCTTAAATTACAGATCTGAACATGTCATCTCGGTACTCAATAATCTTCAGTGGTCCCCTAATTAGTTCCAGAATCAAATATAAATTCTCTGTTTGGCATTCCTTCACAACCTCATCTGTTTCTACCTTTTCTATTTTTTTTTCGACTTTTCTACTTTCCATATACTATGATCCTGCAACCCTGGCCTTCTTGCTGCTCCCCACATATAACAATTTTTTTACCTTTTCCCTGGCTTCCTCTTACTATCCCCCTCCACTACCACCTCACCATGCCTAGAATTCTCTACCTCCTCATCTCTATTGTCATGGCTTCCCTGGCTTCCTTCAAGACTCAACTCAAATCTCACTTTCCTTTTCCCTACTCCCATCCCTTCTAGTGCCTTCCCTCTGAGATTGTCTTCAGTTTACTCTGAATATGTCTGGTATATACATATTTATTTACATATTGTCTCCCCCTTTAGAATGTGAGCTTCTTGAGTGGAGGCATAGTGGGTTTTTTTTTTCCCCTTGTATCCTCAGCTGTTACCACTGTTTCTGTAACATAGTAAACATTTAATAAATGTTTTTTGATTGACTGGCCTATTAATTCTGATAACAGCATCTATCTCTCCCATCCATCCTCTTTAGTCTACTTACATGGGCATTGATCTAGTTCAGGCTCTTGCGACCTATTGCCTAGATTATAATTATAACCTTCAAACTGGTCATCCTGCTTCCAATCTCTCCCATGTCTTATCTGCCCCCAGTATACTATGCAAAAGCATTCAGTGACTTCTCCAGTGCCTATGAGTATAGAGTATAAATTCTTAATCCTGCAACTCAAGGTTCTTTATATTCTGGCTCTAATTTACCTTTCCAACCTTTTTTTCTGTTATTCTCTCTCTCTCTGTCTCTATGCCTCTCTCTATGTATGTATGTACATATATTCACACACATACATATATACACATACAAACATACACACATGTGTATGTATGTATATAAAATATGAGAGCCAAACAAGATTACTAATGTCTCCAAAATCTTATTCTGCCCTAATGCTACACCATATTGAGAAAAGACTTTTTCATTCCATGTCCCTCTTCTCTCCCTGTTGAAGTCTCTTCCTTCAATAAAGCTCAAATTCTATTACCTTCCTGAAGCTTTCCTTGACCCTTTGAGTTGACAATGATCTCTGCCTCCTGAAACTTCTCATAGTACTTTGTTTAAAGCTTTTGTTTGCTTTGATTAAATTCTGTTTTTTATCATAATTGTATGCAAGTTCCTACTGCCCCTTTTGAACTATTAGCCTATAGATGAGGAATCTTCCTTAAACCCTCTTCCCTCTTTTTTTTTTCAATCAGATATTTTTGTGTTTCCATGCTGCAGGGCCTTTATCTTCCACTTTTTTTTAATGATATCAAGAGCCTATACCAATCATTTGCAAATACATAGAGCATCTGAATTTCAGCTAAGCCCTTAACAAAGTGTCTAGTGGTATCCTTGGAAGAAAAAAAAAACACTTGCAAGATAATGAGCTGTATGACAGAATGAGCTCAGAATTGAAGGGACATGGCTTCAGTACTGGTTGAATGAACAGATCCAAAGAGTGCTAATTAATGAATGAATGTCAAACTGGCAGGAGGTTTCCAGTAGTATGCTATAGGGCTTTGTTTTGGGCCCTCTTCTGTTTAAGACACTTATTAACAACTTTGATGAAAAATAAAAGGATATTTTCTGATGGGGTCATATTGCTGAATTAAAAGATCAAAGATGAGGGTTAAAGGGACCTTAGATGCCATCTAGTAAAACACCTTCACTTCACAGGGAGGGAACTAAGACCCAGATAGATTGAATGATTGTCAAGTCAGTGTCAGTAGGCCTCTGACTCCAGATCTACTATTCTTTCTATGGTGACATTATTAGTGTCACAAGCAAAACTAAATGGGTAATCAGTATTCAGAAGGATATCCATAGACTGGAACATTGGTCTTTAACAAACAGGAGGGATTTTTTAAAAGAAAAAATGTGCAATATACATTTTCAAGCATATAAAAGAGAATATCCATCTTGACAAAAGTTTATATGAAAAAAAAATGTAACCTAAATTACACTTCAATGCTTAATTTTAGTCTGTGTTGTGAAACAATTACTACAAAAGCTAATAAAATCTTAGATAGATTGAGAGAATCTTATCTCCATGTGGAAGATGACAGTCAAGTTGTTACTACACTGTACCCAGAAAATATCTGGTCCTATTCATTAAACTTTAAGCAGGGTATTGACAAATTATAGCACATCCAGGCAAGGCTACTGGGAATGAATCATGGTAGGACCTTCTCTAATACAAATAAATACTTACAATTAACAAATAAATTTTCCTCTGACTATATTTCATGATTAGAAAATAATATGAGAATTAAGAAACATTCAGTTGAATAAAAGAACTTGAGATATTGGGAATATTCAGGGACTACATGACATTACCTTATTGGTAGATCTTAGGATATCATCCTTTTGGAGAGAGAAATCTTGAGTCAATGGCCTCTATAGAGGGTGTGGATAGAATAAAAAGAAATCGTCCTCATTGTGGAGACCCTGGGATGCTACCTCATGGGAGAAGACAACTCTGCATATTCTCTACAGGGGAGAAACAGAGTCACTACAACACTGGCCTTTATAAGACAGGAAGATTCTGGGACATTGTCATTCAATCAATGGTAGATTATTACAAAGCTACTATATGCTATGTGCCATATTAGGTAAAGACAAAAAACATTGTGCAGTGGAAGGCGGTCCAGATTTGAAATTAGAGTATGTGGGTTTAAATCCTGCTTCTGCCACAATACCTATGTGACCAGAGGAAAGTCACTCAGCCACCTGGGAACTCACTTCATTTGTAAAATGAGTAATAAGGTCCCTTCCAGATTTGTAATTTTAAGGTTCTATGAGACTGTGAAGTCATTGTTTAACAGGCTGCTTTTGGGGATGGAAGAACAAGGTGGGTGTAGAAAAGAGGAAGAATTAAACCAGTTACATAGCAATTGGGTGGGAGGGGGTGGTGGGTAGAGGAGTGGGGGGGTTGGGGGATGGATGGTGGTGGTGATGGTAGGAGATGTGCCATCTAGTAATGTTCCCAATTAAACAAAATATTCTTGGTAATTTGATAATAAAGATAATCATTTCTAATATGTTAAAGAAATGAAAGTGTTGTCAGACTACAGATGTAATACATTTAAAAATCACAGTCTTTTAAGATCACAATTTTAAAAGTACATACCCTGGGGTGGCCAGGTAGCACAGCGAGTAAGAGCACTGGCCCCAGAGTCGGGATAACCTGGGATCAAATCCGAGCCCAGACACTTAGCACCCACCCAGAAACACCTGGCCATGTAACCTTGAGCAAGTTACTTAACCCCAATTGCTTTAAAAAAAAGTACATACCCTTAGGGATGCCTAAGTGTTGCCCAGGTATCTGAGGACACAGTGGAACTCAAGTCTTCCTCACCACAAGCCTAGTGTTCTATCCACTGAACCACTCATATGATCCATAAAGCCCCTTCTCCCACTAAACCTATGATACCATAGTTATTGTGATGGGTCTATGATCTATAAAACATTGTTTGGTTGGATCAAACAATACATTAGTGAACTGAAAGTTATACTGAAAAATTTATCAAGGTCATTCTTGCTGCTGAACAGCTATTCAATGTGTTTCTTCAATCAATAAAAAAATCAAGAATCAAATAAGCTTTGAGAAAGTCACATTAAAGGAACCAGATGGCTGAAGGGAGGATAATTATTTATAAATAAGAATGTGGATCTAGAAGCTAAGAAGAACAGTAATACCTTCTATGGGCATATTGCTTTTAACTGTTCAAAGCAATATCAAATAGTATCTCCTTTTATGAGTGGCAAAATTCATGTACATGAAAATGTGTGTCTTTTGCATTTAAAGCAGTCACTGATTTCTCAGCTATGTTTTATGCAGCATGCTTACATAAAGATAAAACAAAGGCACTTTTTAAAGAGCCCATTAGCAACTATCAATGCTTTGGTATTGAAGTAGGTACCCATGGGAGTAAAGGGTTTAATCACCATAAAGCCAATGGAAGAGTCAAGGGCTCCATGCAAATCCTTGTACCAAGCAGAAAGAAACCTTTCCCATGGGTCTGACTCTTCATGGCACATATAATTTCATTTTCTAGCTCCAACTCCTACTATTTAAAATCTCCATAAATATATGTTTCCTTTAAAACATTATTAAACCATTTGCTGCATGTTTATTAATGCAAATAGCCACTTACGGTATTCCTTTCAGAATACTAGCAGAAACATTACTTAGATTTAAAGAGGGGGAAAGTATGCATGGAAAATGTTATTATTAAAATTAACTGTGTTTAGTTAGCACAACTTACTTCAATTATTCAAGGAATCATGATTTTATTAGTGTGGCTTTTATCCTCTACTGATGCATATCACAGTTCTTCCACACTTTAGTAAAAAGTTGAATGAATTACCATGTCCAAAAAACCAAAAACATTTGGTGGTTAACACTCTTATGATGAGCTCCTGGTTAGGTGAGACCTCAAACTGCAGGCAGACTGACCAGCCTCATGACAGGCTAATCCTTCATGTCTTTGCAGATTGGCAGGTTCCACTATAAGTTGTCCTTCACTGGTACAGTCTAAGATGCAGAGGCAACAGAGAACTACAGGGAAACACTAGTTGAAAATTATCAAGTATAAGTTTGGGCTATGCAGTCATCTCTAGATTGAGCTAACTGGCTAAGTGGGCATGCAAGAAATAATCTTTTATATGAATTATATGAATTCATATACCCGTGTGATTTTAAGGAAAATATGAGGAATAGTTACTTAAACCAATATCTCCATCAATCCGTCAAATAACATTGTGCCAGGCACTATACTAGGCCTTGGGGATATAAAAACAGGAAAGAAAGGAAGAAAGAAAGAAAGAAAGAAAGAAAGAAAGAAAGAAAGAAAGAAAG
>NW_027187359.1:24490914-24507950 GCF_028583685.1 Petaurus breviceps papuanus | reverse complement strand
AAGAAAGAAAGAAAGAAAGAAAGAAAGAAAGAAAGAAAGAAAGAAAGGAAGTGTAAGGGTTATGGGATTTAAAGATCTTCCATGCCCCATTGGACTTGCTGACGTAGCAGGAAGGGGCGGAGCAAGAGGAAGTGGAAGCCAAGCTAGCGTTCCTGCGGTGGCTGGCGGTGGTGGCGACGGCAGCAGCAGCAGCAGAGGCAGCAGCAGCGCAAAGCCCTTTTTGAGTTAGCCAGAATTTCTGCTAAGGACTCCTGCTGAGGACTGCCAGGGGCTGGAGCTGCTGGGAGCGCGCTTCCCGGGCACTGGGTGGTTGCTGTGAGTGGGGAGAGGAGGACCTTTGCCTGAGGTAGCCTGTTATGTTTTAAAGGCTTGAAAATGTGGGTGCTTTCTACTTTATCTACCTGTGCCAATGTCATAACTACTCTGATGGCTTTCACTTTCTGGTTTTGGGACTCAGTCTTTTGTTATCTTAATAAATTTTCTAGTTTATTCCCCCATATGGCAAGCATGATGTATTTTGTGATGGATAATTATATCAGCATATCTGTAATCTCCATAGGCATTGTGAATATGGCATTGCGGATACAGCAAGGAAGGAAGGAAGGAAGGAAGGGAAAGAAAGAAGAAAGAAAGAAAGAAAGAAAGAAAGAAAGAAAGAAAGAAAGAAAGAAAGAAAGAAAGAAAGAAAGAAAGAAAGAAAGAAAGAAGGAAGGAAAAAGAAAGAAAGAGGAAAGATCTTTACTCTCAAGGAGCTTTCATTCTAGAACCAATATTTTTAACTCCAGGAAATTTAAATAGGCATGCATGGATGGAAGGATAGATGGATATAACATATAATCTATGTATATGTATAAATCTATCTAAAGAAAACAAAAATGAAGGGAAAAGAATAAAGATTTATGCAGTGTCTACTATGTGTCAGATATTGTGCTAAGCACTTTTTAAAACATTATCTCTTTTGACCTCCAAAAGCAAAGGATTCTAAAAAAACCAATTATATTTAATAACATTATATATGTATATTTATGTGTGTATATATGTGTATATATATATATATTTGTATACACACACAAACATACCTACACACATACAAATTCATGAATCCCAGGTGAAAAACTCATACATTCGAAAGTTCCTTAGATCATTAGTTAAAATAAAGTGAACATTTTCAATACAATTTTTTTGGGGGGTTCAATGGCCTGGATTTAGACATAGAAGGCATATTAGTCAGAGGATATGAAATGGGGTATGATATGATAGATGACAAAATTGAGATTACAAATTATCTATAGAGAGTAGAACACTGTGACAAAACAAAGAATATTAAATATGAGAGGGATAAATGTACCACCCTATACTGGAATTAAAAAAATTCAACTGTACAAGTTAAAAAGGTAGGCCACATGACTAGAAAATAGTGTATCTCCCCTCCCCAAAGCCCTAGAGAATTAATATGTGTATATATATGTATATGTATATATGAATATGCATACACATATCTGTTGTATATGAATGTTTACATATTTATACATATACATGCATTCATTATATAGATATGTATATTTATACTCATAGACATTATAACGTGTGTATATGCATATGTAGTTGTTATATTGTTGATTTTTTATAGACTTTATGGTCTATATCTGCATCTGTATCAGTCAAAATATATAACATAGCTTAGAAAATTTGCAAGCTAACATGCCTTTAAGCTTCATTAACTAGGAAATGATATCCAGAATAAGGAAAGTGATAATCCAACTATACCCAGTGCTAATCAGACCAAATCTAGTATACTGAGTTCACTTCTGGCCACCTTATTTTAGAAAGGACATTAACAAGCTGATATGCTTAGAAATAGTTTATTAGCATGGTGATCTGAAACTATTCCATTGGAAAATGAGTGTAAGTTATTTGAGTTTTCAGATATTTGAAGGTCTGTCAAATCAAAGCAGAAATAAAGTTTCTTTTCCCTCAAATATCCATGGCGCAGCATTTGTTCCACCTACCAACACTAACAACAATAGTATCATGATGCTAGTGCTTAAATGCTTCCCCATTGACCTTCATTTTGGTTTTTGTTTTGCCTCTGGACTTCAATGACTCTGGAGAAAAGTGTGAAACTGAAGACTTTGCCCAGTTCTGTCTCACTTAAAACCAATTCACAAGAGGCTGACATCATCCATGATGTCATTGGTCCTCTTTGAAAATGAAGTATGAACAACAGTGCTGTGGACTGACCCAGGTGAGTATCTCCTCCCATGGTGGAGATCATAATCCCTTCACACTTAAGCATTCTGAATGATTTTTGTCCATGCCTTTCCATAAATCCTCCTTAAAGAATTCATCTGACCCACTGGGGGCCTTCATGTTCATTTGATACTACAGAATGAGATAGGTTGCTTGTTATCTTTCATTGTCTCTTCATGACCAACCCATCACATACTATTCTAGTATTATATGTCTTTGATGATGACTCTCCCATGTCATCATTGTTAATCAGCTACTACTTTTTGACACGCTGACAGCATCTTTCAATCACCTTTGCCATCATTTGCAATTCAGAATTTTCCATAACTGAAGTTTTGATCCATAATTTACATCCATATAGCATTAGCATAGGAAGAGAGATGTTAGAAAGATGGACTTTTGTGTCAGGATACAGCTTGTGATGCATAGACCGGCTGGCAGCTTTCCAAATGTAATCCCAGCTAATCTCTTCTTCCTCCTGTTGTATTTTAGGTCCAGCTCACTGTCCATCTACAACATCAAGACACACACTAAAAGTATAACTAACATCAAGAGGCATCATTGACAGACAGAGAGTGAGCACTGAATTGGACTGAGTCAAGAGAGAACTGAATGCAAATTCTGTCACAAGTTAGGCAACTATAGTGCTCAACAGTACAATGACAGTTAGCCATATTTGTAAAATAATTTACAGTTTGTGAAGTACTTTTATTTCAATTATTTTATTTTTCAACTAGCACATGTGCCTATGAACTTAGACCACAAGAAAGCTGAGAGTCAGAAACCATCTTTATGTTCTATGTGAAAATACTATGGTTTGAAGAGGCCAGTGGTTCACCCAGTGTCTCACTGCCAGTCAGTGGCAAAGCTTTGGACATGAACTCAGGTCTCTTGGCCCACAAGCTAGTGCTACTACCCACTATTTTGGGTGGACTCTCAAGAAGCAAAGTTTGTCCAACAAGTCTTTTTTTAACATGACATTTAGCGTGGCCTTTCTTTATCATCTGATAAACTTTTCTATTTGTACAACTTTATATAACTCATAGTGATATAATCCTGAAATGATAAATGTTTACACAACTTAGAAAAAACATCTTTAACATGAAAGATGGTGTAACTATTATTCATATATTTGTTACATGCTAATTTATTTATCAATAGAGACGTTCATTTACCTACCCATTGTATTATTCTCTATGAATATGGAATCATTGAATATTAAAGTCATGATCTCACATTTCAAGCCTTTGAACCTCTCTGCCTTCATCAGTTCCTCTCCCCATACACACACACACACACACACACACACACACTTTTTTTTTTTTTTACCAACGTAGAGCAGTAATTAACTGTCCTATAGTATCTAGTTTAGAGACATCTACAAACTTAACTGTGAAGTTAAGTGACTTGTTGGGATCACAAAGCACACATGTGTATGAGTTAGAACTTGAACTTGGTTCAGAGTGTGAGGCTGTGCATTCTTCAAACTGCATCTTGAAAAAAATCTCTCTTTTTCTCTCTCTCCTTTCTTTCTGTCTTTTTTTTCTTTTTCTCTCTGTTTTCTGTTTTTTCTTTTGTTTTTCTTCCTCTCTGTCTCTTTTTCTCTTCTCTCTCTGTCTTTATTTCTTTGATAGTCTCTGTTTCTCTCTGTTTCTGTCACTCTCTGCCTCTCTCTGTCTCTCTTTCTGCCTCTGTGTCTCCCAAACAGATACTGTGAAAGTTAATTGACTGAAACAGATGTTGTAGGACCCTTTCATGAAGGATGCTGTAATAACCCATATAATGAATGTAGTTTAATGACCTGAGAAGCATACCTTCAGCAGGAGGAAGGAAGCTCTTTCTGACCCTAAAGACTCTGAGAAGGTATTTTTGTCTTCTCTGCATTATACATCAATCTATATAGTGATGGTTTAGAAGGTTAGGTAATCTCATACTCTACCTCTCTTTCCCACAATCTTCTAATCATGGTCAATGTTCATTTGTTGGGAAATAGAACCTCAATCCAGCAGGAAATAATGGCTGACTTGCTGATCATTGACTACCAACCTCGGAAGGAAAAGGCTTCCACAGGTGTGTAAAGCACAATGCACTCAGTTAGTTGGCTTTGCCTTTTTTATTTTTCATTTATAGAACTGAATAAAAACTAGACATTTATTGGCTACAGACCTTTTTGTGTGCTCTGTAACTCAAAAATGGTTGCATTTTTTAAAAAGAAATATCACCAGCTTCAAGTTTATAATGCAGACTAGGCCCTGATGGGCACCTGCTGAATTATTAACATTAGAAAAGCCTCTGTGCATATTGTAGTTGTAACTTTTTTTCCCCCCAAGATTGTTTATTACGTATACTCATCTTAACTTCTGACAGTTCGTAACAGGAATTGACATAAGATAGACGTGTGTACTCCATCAGGTAAATAATCCATGCCTTTAAAAGTGTCAGGATACATTTTTACATGATAGATTATAATGGATCTGAAGGAACTATTATGGGCTCTCAGTATAGAGTCAATAAAAATATGGAGACTGCCATGAAGTGAACCTTCTGCAGCAGCTTGCAAAGAACATGTAGCTAGAATGTGCTTCTCCCCAGAGTATATTCAATATAAGCTTTTGGGGAGAAAAAAAAATAGTTTGCAGGTAGAGTGAGAAGTTCTCAAGTGAATAAGGGTATGACCTGGGAGGGGCAGAGCTTGGATTTCATCAGTTTGAGAACTCCTGCTGTGAATTCGCCTTTTACCCATGAAGTTTTCCAAACTATCTGTAAATAATAAGTTCAGAGAATTGCCTGGGACACTGAGAGCTTAGGTGAGCTGCCAAAGTTCATGAAGCTAGAATATATCTCAGTCAAGATTTGAACCCAGTCACGATTTCCTGATTCCCCAGCTATCCCTCTTTCCCTTATACTATACTCAGTTACTGGACTTAGTTTGGCATAGGGGTAGGTAGGGAATGGGGATAGGTTTGCACTTCATAATTTCTGTAGAAAATAATGTGGAGGGGATGGCTAGGTGGCACAGTGAATAGAGCACCGGCCCTGGAGTCAGGAGTCCCTGAGTTCAAATCCAGCCTCAGACACTTAACACAAAAACTAGCTGTGTGTCCTTGGGCAAGTCACTTAACCCCAATTGCCCTCAAAAAACATACAAAAAAAAAGGGCAAAGTAAATAATGTGGAACCATTCAATGCAGTTATGGAGCAATCAACAGTGTTAATTAAGCACCTATTATATGGTGCAGCTAGGTGGCACAGCGGAGAGAGGACCAGGTCTGTAGTCAGGAAGACTCATTTTCCTCAGTTCAAATCTGGCTTCAGCCACTTACTAGCTGTGTGATCCTAGACAAGTCACTTAAAAATTATATGATACTTAACTATTACTAAATACTACCTATAGGTCTATAAGTTTCCCTGAACAACCAAAGGGATCCATGACATATATAAAATTAAGAACCCTTGATAGAGAGAAAGACAACATGTTAATGTATGTATATGCAGAAAAGCACATATAAAATGAATAAACAATAATTTCTTATTGGGAAAGGAATCAGGGGCATTAGTAGTTAGAAGGTTCAAGAAAAGTTTCTTGGAGGAGGGGACGTTTCAACTAATGAGTCCCTGTACAAAATGCAGGTTCACAGACTCCAGGGGAGAAGGGCAGGGATTGAGGGGGAGGAAAATGACATTTATATCTTGCCTCATTTATTTTATTTTTAATCTATAGAAATAATTTATGACTACAGTTGCTTGAAAGATTTCTCCAATGGTTAGAAAGTTACAATATATGAAACCTCCCCAAAGAGGAACTATTTTTTTAACCTGAGGTGACATTGAATTCTTACTTAGAGACCCAATTACTTTAAAATTCAGAGTCATAGAAGGTTAGCATCATTATAAAAGATTTTGAGTTTTGCAAAGTGCTTTACAAATATTATCCAATCTTTTCAAAAAACCTTATGAAGTAGTTGCTATTATTATTCCCATTTTACAGATGAGGAATTTGATTCTGAGGTTGAGTTACCCAGGGCCACATAGCTTAGAAGGATCAAGTATAAAGTTTGAACTTGTCTTCCTGATTTGACATCCCTCTCTATTCATTGTACCACTTAACTTCCTCCAATGGTTATTAGGGATAATTTTATCTTTACTACCATATCCTTAAGAAGATGTAATTAACCTCTATTTGAATACCTCTAGTGATGACTCAATGCCATGAAAGGCAGTTTATTTCATTTTAGACCTTAATTATTTTAAGACTTCTGTTGAGCTAAAATGGACTTCCCTGTAATTTCAAATTATAAGTGATGGGAACCTCATTCAGAAGTGATGATACTGTGTCAGAACTTATGATAATTAGTGAATGGAGTATGATATATGTCTTATAGTTAAAATTTTCATTGCAAAATCTTATGAACAAACATGGGAGGTTTGCAAGAAAGAAAGTCACAAAATCTTAGAATTAGATTGAATCAAGTCTATTGATCAAATCACTTCTATATTTATAAAAAAACTCATAAATTACTCTGATTAGGAAGAAAAGGTGAGAAGTTGTCTAAAGATTTCAATATGGGCACACAAAGAATTTGTATGTCAGCTTGCTCAAGGACAAGGATTCTCATTCTCTGTCTCTCTGTCTCTCTGTCTCTGTCTCTCTCTGTCTCTCTCTGTCTCTCTCTTTCTCTCTCTCTCTCTCTCTCTCTCTCTCTCTCTCTCTCTCTCTGTCTGTCTCTCTCTCTGTCTGTCTCTCTCCCCCCCCCTCCCAGAACTTAGCATAGTATACACTCAAAAAAAGGTCTGTTGAATTAATTGCATAGAAGATAGAAGTTATAGTTTTCCTGAGGATGAATTCAATAATATCCAGAATAAGCTAAGGCAGAAAATTAATACTACAGACAACAAATGGCTTTAGTAGCTATGTTTGGGGCAAAAAAAGAAGACCAAAGAAGAGATGGGTCCCCTTCTAGAAAAATGAGAGAAAGAGATGACACCACTTTCCTTTACCAAAGAGAACAATCTTCATTGTATTCAAGTTTTTAAAGCTTCATCACGGGGAAGACAGAAGATACTTGTTCTGTGTTGCTCTAGAGCAAAGACCAATCAGTGGGAATGTCAAGAAACGGTGAACTAACTGCTCATCCCTATAAGTATTTATGCAGAGGCCAGAAGACCCTCCAGGACACAGCTAAGTCTGAAAATTTGCAAATCTAGTTTTGAGTGAAGCAACTCTATATCTCAAGGGAAAGAACCTAATTCATGTTTTTCAGTTAAAGTGACACTTTCTACACAATGATGAACAAGTTCCAACTTATCTGTTTGAGTTCTGTTTTCATTAAGTCCTCAGTGATTGCATATCTCTATGGGGAATTTATTGATTGAGTTTTCCAATAACATTCTATTGACTGAAATGTTACTTGAGAAATTGGCAATCATGGGCTGAGTCTCTATTCTTGTGCATTTATGAACACATCAGAGCTTGCTGTAATGCTATGTGCTATAATGCTAAACTCTGCTTCATGCTTTGTGATTGACATGTGGGTTGCCTTATAACAAAATTTCACATCCCTCAGTCTTCAAATTTCCTTGAATGGCAGAATCAGAGATCTGAGGCCAACAAAACTATCTTAGTCCTGAAGAGGAGACTGAACCTCTTCTACTGAAATACATTCTATACTGTGTTTGCCTCTGCTAAAACAAAGGGCACATTTGATTCATTATGAATTCAGAATTAGCAACAAATTGCCACCCTCCATCACTGCATCGATGGGCAATTAGGTGGCACACTGGAGAGATAGAGTGCTGAATTTGGAGTCAGGAGAACCAGAGTTCAAATGTTGCCTTTAAAACTGTGTGACCTTGAACAAGTCACTTAACCTCTCCTAGACTCAGTTTCCTCCTCCATAAAATTAGGATACGAATAATAGCACCTACCTTAAGGGATTGCTGTGAGGATTAAATGAGATAACACAGGTAAAGCATTATGGAAAACTTAAAGCACTGAAGATAAGCTAGGGATCATTATACTGTTGAGATGATCAAGTTGATCTGGGAATGCAATGAGGAAAAACATTGCATTAATCCTAACTTTGTGATTAATTCATTTAGATTAACTAACATATCATATTAATATGCTATAATGTAATTATAATATTAATATATTACATTAATATAATTTCATTAATATAAAACCATCCAGACTTTTGACTGCTACATACTAACCTTCCACAAAAATGATCAGTTTGTATTTATTTCACATAAATTTTCTACATATTTCTATGGGCATATGTTGTCTCTCCAGATATAATGTAAGCTCTTTGAGGACAGGGACTATTTCATTGTTGTCTTTGTACTCCTAGTCTCTAGCACATACCATAGAAAGCACTAGAATGAATAACACTGGATCATAATGAATAGTGAAATAACACTGGATCATAGCTCTAGAAATAGAAAGGATCCTAGAGGTCAAAAGTCCAATCTTCACAGCCTCTGATGAATACAGATTCATTACAAATAATAGTGACTCCTTGATTATGTTTATTCACTTTGATGCCAAGATAACTGGTTAGATTAGCCAACTCAATGAGGAGAAAAATCACTAAATATTGAAAGAAACAATTATTAAATAACCAATTGTTAAAATTGGAGAGCTCTGGGGAGGAGCCAAGATGGAAGTGTAGAAACAGGAAAACTCCCTGCATTCCCCCCATAACCACCTCAAATACCTATAAAAATTACTCTAAACAAACTTTAGGGCTACAAAACCCACAAGGTGACAGAGAGAAACAAACCTCCCACTGAAGACACCCCAGCAGGCAGACAGAAAGAGTTTGTCGTAGCCTGCTGGAAGCAGAGCCCAGCCCTGTGTGAGTCCTCAGTTTTAGCCTAAGGGAGGCCTGATGATTCCCAGCTAGAGAATATTCTCGAGAGTGGATCACCAGCAGCTGTGGCAGTTTTCAGAATTATCAACCCATAGATGCCAAAGACAAAGTGAGACATCAGTATAGACTTTGAGAACAGGGAGTCTGGGAGTGGGGTCTGGCCTCTGCCACCAGAGGGAGAAGCAGCTGAGATGCAGAGGCTGCTGTGGCATGGATGCTTCAGAGTTCCTGGCCTGCAGATTTTAGGGGGACCAGGCAACCATTCTGAGGGGTAATCACTCTTACTTTAACCTGCTTGGATCTGGATTACTGTCTATGGTGGAGGTCCTGGGGAGGGTGACCAATGAGCCAGAGCATGTGGAGGCTTCTGAGAGGGCACCCAACTAATAGCTCTGGCAGCTGTGAAAACCCAAGCAATTTGGGACAAAGCTCTCCTCTCTGGAAGCAGAGTTCTACTATGGGAAAAAGCTCAAAAGTCAAGTAACTGAGTGGCAATGTGATCAAGCAAAGGAAGCAAAACAAGCACAGCAATTCGACTTTATATTCCTATTTTGGAGACAAAAAGGATCAAAACATGGAATGGCAGAAAGACAACGAAGTCAGAACTCCTGAACCAGAAGCTTCCAAGAAAAATATGAACTAATTACAGGCCACAGAGGAGCTTAAGAAGGATTTTTAAAACAAAATAAGAGAAGCAGAGGAAAAAATGGGAAGAAAAATGAGAACAATGCAAGAAAATCATGAAAAGAGAATCACAACCTGACTGAAGAAAATAACACCTTAAAAATAGACTAATTCAATTGGCAAAAGAGGCTCAAAAAGGCAAGGAGGAGAAGAATGCCTTAAAAAGCTGAATTTGCCAGATGGAAAAAGAATCTCAAAATCTCACTGAAGAGAATAATTCCTTCAGAATTAGATTGGAGCAAATGGAAGCTAGTGACTTTATGAGAAATCAAGATACTATTAAACAGATCCAAACAAATGGAAAAAATAGAAGGCAATGTGAAATACCTCATTGGAAAAACCACTGACCTGGAAAATAGATCCAGGAAAGATAATTTAAAAATTATTGGACTAACTAAAAGCCATGATCAAAAAAAGAACCTAGTGATTATCCTTCAAGAAATTCTGAAGGAAAATTGCCCTGATATTTTAGAACCAGAGGGCAAAATAGAGGTTGAAACAATCCACCTATCACCTCTTAAAAAAGATCCCAAAAAGAAAACTCCTAGGAATATTTTAGTCAGGTTCTGGAGTTCCCAGATCAAGGATAAGATATTACAAGCAGCCAGGAAGAAACAGTTTGAATATTGTGTAAACACAATCAGGATAACCCAGGATCTGGCAGCTTCTACATTGAGGGATCGAAGGGCTTGGAATATGATATTCCAAAGGTTAAAGAAGCTGGGATTAAAACCAAGAATCACCTACCCAGCAAAACTAAGTATCATGTTTCAGAGGAAAATATGGTAATTCAACGAAATAGAGGACTTTCAAACATTCTTGATGAAAAAACCTGAGTTGAATAGAAAATTTGATATTCAGATGTAATAAGCAAAAGAAGCATGAGAAGGTAAACAGGGAAAAGAAATCATAAGGAACTTATCAAAGTTGAACTATTTACATTCCTACATGGAAAAATAATAATTATAATTTATGAAACTTTTTTCAGTATGACAATAGTTGAAGGGAATATAAATGTATATGTGTATATATATGTATATATACATATATGTCTATATAGGAGGGTATATGGGCATAAGAATACATATGTGAGGGTGTGTATATATGTGTACAAGTATACATAGACAGAGGGCACAGGACCAATTGAAGAGGAAGGGATGATACTTAAAAGGTGAAATTGAAAGGTGAGACAGGAATATAATGAGAGGAGATAAGGAGAGAGAGAATGGGGTAAATTATCTCATACAGAAGAGTTAAGGGAAAACTGTTACAATGGAGGGGAAGAATAGGAAGGCAAAAGGGAATCAGTCAATCTTACTCTCATTGAATTTGACTGAGGGAGGGAATGATGTACACACTAAATAGGGTATCTCACCGTACAGGAGAGTAGGGGGGAAGGGAATGAGAGGGGGGATGATGGAGGGGAGGGCAGTTTGGGGGGAAGGAAGTTAGATGCACACACTTGAAAAGGGACAGGGTCAAAGTAGAGAATAGAACTAGTGGGAGGCGGGATAGGATGGAGAGAAATATATTCTGTCTTTGACAATATATCCATTGTGGAAATGTTTTGTGTAGCTACACATGTACAACCTATACTGAATTGCCTATCTTTCCAGTAAGGGTGGGTGTGGAGGGAGGAAGGGAAAGAATCTGGAATTTAAAGTTTTAAAATTACATGTTTGAATATATATGTAATTATTATTATTTTTACATGCAACTGGGAAATAAGATATACAGGCACTGGGGTATAGAGATCCATCTTGTCCTACTGGAAAGTTAGAGGGAATATGGGGGAGAATATAGGAAAGAGCAGATTGGGGGAGAGGGCATACAGTGGGATCACCATTTTTGGGTGGTGGGTAGGGGAAAGATGGGGAGAAAATTTGTAACTCAAAATCTTGTGGAAATGAATGATGTAAACTAAAAATAAACATAAAATTTAATTTTAAAAAAGTTAGAAGTAAAAAAAAATTGGAGAGCTCCAGGTTGTTTCCCTTATATTTCCTCATTCTCTACTAGGTAAAATCAACCTCTGAAGAACAGAGCTAAAAATGATATTGGATTTAACTTTCTCTTCAAATGTGTTCAGATCCTCTCCCTCACTGGGGAAACCCACTATGTTCTGCTTGAGTGTTTGGGTTGGGGTCTTGAGGATTTAGATCTTTTGTCTAGATTACCCCTAGCCTGGGGGAGGTCTGGGAGTAAGAGTGACATAATCAAAGTCAGGGCCCTCAGCCTCTCATTAGAATAAGTCTACCTCTCATTATAATATTTATTCTCTGCATTATTGTTTATGAGTCAGAGATTATTGCTGCCTGCTGTGAACACCCATTTTTCCAAGGGCCTGTAAGTATCAAGAGGCCACCATGACGCAACGTTGTTTTATGAGAAAAGGCCAAATGACCATTCTTTTATTAATTATTCATTGGTCACAATTAAAAAAAAAGATTAATTACCCAGAAATTATGCATCTTGAACTTTTTATATGTCAATATCACTAAAACATCAAATGAATAGTTTGGGTATGCTATAGACATAAAAAACAGCCAAATTTTTAACTTTTTAATTGGTCATTTGAATATTCCATCATATTACTTAGGCCTTACTGAAACAACTTTGCTTTTCTGGACACTGTGGAACTAGATTGTATCTGAGGGAAATCAGCCTCCTTGTTTCTTCAGGAATCAAAAGGTATTTTTCAAGCATTTTTCACATAGCAACACATAGCAGCCAGCCTGCCTTCTGCAGAAGGCCACAAATGGGAGAAGAGAGAGAGGAAAAGAGAAGCGAGTATACTACAAGAGAAAGCCCCCTTAATGCTCTTGGGAAGGGTAGCTTTAGGAATTCACAGTAACTTCCACAGCTACAGATTAAAGGCGCTATAAAATGTTTTCTGGATTAGTCTACAATGAAAGCTGCCCCTGTTAAAGGCAGGCTGATTTCCCCTCTCCATTAGGTCTCATAAATCTTTTCAAATAAGGAATGTTAAAAAGTTATTTGAAACACATTTTTATGTAAATGTTAATTTGTTAAATATTAGCTTTTCCTCTTTAAGTATCTAGGCTATTACTACTATTATTTAGTTGTACTTTTCCATTCTTAACACATGGATGAAAAAGATACTCAAATAGGAGCTGTACACAGATCCAAGGATTGAGATATGTGTGTGTGTACAAACACATATAAAATGTATGTATGTGTATATATGTATGTATATATGTACATATATACATACATATAGGCACATACATATCTATTATTTCCATTCTTCTTTTATTGGCCCATTTATATGCACAAATGCGGAAAGACTTCAATCAATGGGGCATATTACTAGGTACTTTTATGTGGGCACATGGGATAGTTACAAAGTCATGGCAAAAACACAAAAAACAAGAGAAAGAAAGCAACTGAAACTATAAAATGAACATATTTTCAGAAGCAACCTGCTATTGCTTTAGTCTCTTTCAAAAAAAAAAAAGTGCTCTTTTCTTGATGTGCATTACCTTAATGTCTTCAGCCACACACTGTGACATTTTTTCCCCAGCATACATTTATTTTTCCACTAGAAGGCACCTTATTAAAAGCTAAACCAGCACTTCGCTGGGAATCTAGACATTCTAAACATTAGTGAATGTATAACAATTAGAATTCAGAATTCTCTTTTACTGACTCTCACCACTGGCAAAGTGTGGCATACAGTGACTTTCCATCCTGATTCTAGAGCCCTTGTAGAATTGAATGGAATAGAAAATAATAAACAGAATCAAAGGGTAGGAAGGTACCTTGGCTGGCATCCAGACCACTTCTACATAATCTTGGCTGGATGTAAGGATAAAACAACCAAACGAAAACCTTCCTTACATCTAGAGTAGTTCAAAAGTAGAGTCGGTTATTTTCAGAGATGGTAGATTTCTTCCCTGGGGAAGAAATTTGAGCAGAGTTTGGGTAACCACTAGTTCCAGAGCTCAAATTCTGCAATAATTTGAATCTTAAATTCTCCCCACAACTGGAACGGGAATGGGAATTTGAAGATCTTCTCTGCCCCTTAATAAGCCTAGGGAGGAATTTGTTCCCTGCTTTGAAAGTAAACTCTGCTCCCTAATAGGCTGAACATAGTCACATGGAGCAGGCAGGGGGAGGAGTTTGCTGAAGGTTGTAGCAGAGCCACAGGAAGCTGGAAGTCAGAGCTAAGCCGGACAGTGGGAGAGAGAAGAGCTCAGGCAAGGAGATAGAGAGGTTTGTGAGTAAATATTGATCTTGTTTGGTTTGTGGTAAGGCTGAAGGATTGCGTGGCTCTCTGTGCTATTATGGCTTGTTAATTTCTTTACTATTATGATGTAATTGGCTTACCAGTTTGGGGATTTGGTTTTCTGGTGTCTAAATAAATGCTTTCAGTTCTGTCCTATACATGGAGAGTTTGTTATATTTTGTGATCCAATGTCATGCACTATTTATAGTCAAGGTCTTTATTGTGATCATGGGCGTTGTAACACACTTTACAAATGATCAAGTAGTCTTTCCTCGAGCACTCCAGGTAAAGTCCTTCACAACCTGGCCTCTTTGGATCTTTCTAGTTTTCTTACACATCATTCCTCTTTATATTGTGATTCAGCAAAATCCACCTTCTTGGAATTCCTCATATATAACATTCCATCCCAACTCTGTACCTTTTTGCTGTCTATCCTCCAATCTCAGCACACTCTCCCTCCTTTCCTCAATCTACTGGTTTCCCTGGCTTCCTTCAAGTTGTTTTGTCATCTAGTCCTGTCTGACTTTTCATAACCCCATTTGATGTTTTCTTGGCAAAGATACTAAGGTAGTTTTCCTTTTTCCTTCTCCAACTCATTTTATAGTTGAGGAAATTGAGGCAGAGTTAAGTGACCTGTCCAGGGTCACACAGCTAATTCAGTGTCAGAGACCAGATTTGAAACCAGGAAGATGAGTCTCCCTAACTCTAGGCCTGACACTATCTGCCCCACTTAACTGACTTCAGCACTCTTTTCTCTCTTACTATATTCAAGTGAAATATGGAGTTTTCATTCCTGATAAGGCTTCTAAGTATGAGGATAGAGCATATAGCCCAAAGCTAAGCCACATCCATATTGTCAATGAAAATATCAAACCCTGGTAGACATTCGAAACAAGTTTGAATCCCTATGTTTATGACAGATCATGAATTGTTCTTCATCGCAAAAAGCCTATGATTTATGGCAGCTCATGAACTGCTCTTCATCACGAAAAGCCTCAAGCTTTAATGTTCTAGGGAGAGAACCATTAGAGACCAGTAAATTTCAAATGGAACAATTATTTTTACACAGTAAAATTTATTCATGTATTTTCCAGATTCCTTCTTACCTCAAAGCTATGTACTTAAAGCAGAGAAAGCTTTTGTTGTTGTTTAATCATGTCTGCCTCATTGTGACCCCTTTTAGGGTTTTCTTGGCAAAGATACTGGAGTGGTTTGGTATTTCCTTCTTCAGCTCATTTTATTGACAAGGCAAAGAGGGTAAAATAACTTGCACAGGGCCACATTGCTAGTAAGTGTCTGAGGCAAGATTTGAACTCAGCAAGATGAATCTTCCTGACTCCAGACTGTATACTCTATTCATTGCACAACCTAGCTGCCCCATAGAAAACTTTAGCCCTTATGAATACAAACAGAAGATTTTGACCAAAAATGCTTCCTCCTTGTCTCTCCCTCTTCTCCAGACTCCCAATGTTGACTCCCTGGGAACTGGAAAATGTGCTTAAATTGAGGAATGATAGAAATCAGTTCACTGTTGATATGTGTGGGGGTGGGTGGAGAATGAGGATTGTCTATGAACCAGTGAAGGAAAGTTTTTGCCTGGAAAAACTCACTGAAGAATAGGAAACAATCAATTGTTTTAGCCCTAATTAGAGGCTAAAATCAAACTGAGTTTGTTGGAAGATGTTCTAGTATAAAGAACCTTACTAGATTTGTTATTTTCTGTTTTATTTTCATTTCTTGTTGAGTTGTTGATATGGAATAAATAAGGGAAATTTTCATTCTTATGTCCTTAGTACCTAGGAAAATGCCTGACTGAATTCTAGAAAATGTCTGATGAATGCTTGTTGAATCAAAAGGTAATCAAACTTTCTTACAAGGGTTTTGGTTTTCTTTCTTTTTCTTCCAGAGTTTTGAGGAGTGGGGAATAGAAGCAAGATAAAAGCTTGATAACTGAAAAGGAAAAGAAAAAAATGTGCATATAACTAACCGTTCTTTTTTAGTGGCTAGAATTTGGGAACAGTTTAATGAGCCTAACACATTCTACTTCTCATCTATTGTATTTATGAGTCAGGCAATAAGAACTTAGAGATGATTTATCTTCATATTATGGGGGGGAGGAGGAGAAAGAGGGAGAGACAGAGAGAGAGACAGAGAGACAGAGAGACAGAGAGAGAAAGAGAGAGAGAGAGAGAGAGAGAGAGAGAGAGAGAGAGAGAGAGAGAGAGAGAGAGAGAGAGAGAGAGAGAGCCCTCTGCGTTTATTTTCTTTCTCTTACCTATATAATTTCCTTCGTCTGGATTTGAGGTATACTCAGTAAACTCCAGTGACTCTCTGTTCCCTCTCAGAGTAAATATAAATATCTCTATATGGTATTTCCTTGGCAATTTGACTACAGCCTCCCTTTCCAGTTATGTTTTGTTTTTCACCTTCCACTCCTTCTCACACTCTCTACAATTCAGTCAATCTGCTCTTTCTACTGTTCCTCATGTATTGCATTACATTCCTATGAAAGCTAGGCGACACAGTGGATAGAGTACTGGGCATGGAGCTAAGAAGAACTGAGTACAAATCCAACTTTAAATGTGTATTAGCAGTGTAACCCTGGGCAAGTTACTTAACTTCTGACTGTGTAAGTTTCCTAAACTGAAGCCTGAGCATCTTAATAGCACCTACCTCTCAAGGCTATTATAAATACGGAATCAGACAACATTTGTAAAGAGCTTAGCACAGTGGTATGTGTAGTAAAGGTTTAATAGAGGGTTATTTCTTCCTTTTCATTTCAATGCCTTTGCATTTTTAGAAAATACTCCCGCTGTCTTCTGTATCTTGTAATCCTTAATTTCCTTTAAGACTTGGGTCTAAGCACCATCTTCCTCATGAAGTCTTTCCTGATTCCTCCAGTTTTTGGTACATTCCCTCGGGGGGGTAGGAGAGGAAGAATCACCTTATGTCAATTATATATATAATTGACATAAGGTGATT
>NW_027187359.1:24451393-24490904 GCF_028583685.1 Petaurus breviceps papuanus | reverse complement strand
TTAGTGATGAGATCAGGGCCCTGAGGGGTTCTGGCTTAAGGGGAGGGGGGAGATTTGGAAGCTTTAGTAAACTGTAAGCTGAAAATGAGCTAAATGTGTGACATGGAAGCCAAAAGAGCCAACACTGCATGAATTTAAGCCTGGTGTCCAGAACACAGAAGGTGATTGATAGACACAGTCTTTTCTGCCCTTGTCAGACTGAATCTGGGACACCACAGTCAGTCTGGGAAACCTATATTAGAAAAGACACGAATAAACAAAAAGCTAGATTATGTATATATGTATACATATATATGAAAAGCACATACATATATGTCGAAGAAAATAGCAGATATACAAGGAAGAAAACATGCACGTGTGCATGCATTTGTATATATATGTGTGTTTACATGTAATACATGAAGGGAAACATACATGTGCACTTGTGTGTATATATAGATACATACATGCATGTATATAAGTACACATACATGTGCATACATATATGGAAGGAAAGTGCAAGCATACATATATAGAAGAAAACATCATTTATATGTATTTATGTGTATGTATGTATAAAAGGAAACATGTATGCATGTGTGTATGTATGCCTATATGCATACATATATATATACATATACATGTGTGCATATATAATATATATATATATGTTTGGATATATGAGGACACAACATATATTAATCCCTCCCTCCCCCACCTTCATTATTTAGATAGAACTAGAGGGAAGTTTAGGGACCAGATTCCAGAAATGTATGGGAAGGCCTCTAATAGGAAGTAGGCTTAAGCAGAGGATTTCAAGGACTTAAGAAGTCTCAGAGGTAGGGGCAGCTAGGTGGCACAGTGAATAGAGCACTGGTCCTGGAGTCAGGAGGACCTGAGTTCAAATCCAGCCTCAGACACTTAACAGTTACTAGCCATGTGACCTTGGGCAAGTCACTTAACCCCAATTGCTCTGCCTTCCCCCCTCCACAAAGCAAAAACAAAAAGGAAAAGAAAAGGGAATCATTGTCAAATTCAAACAAGTGGCAGAGTCATTCAAACAAGTGGCAGAGTCCATTCCAAGTTGTCTCAAAATAGAGAGGTCAATTAAAAAAAAGTCTCAGAGGTAGAGGTGAACAAGGAGAGCATTCCAGGTATGGAAAACAACCTGTGCAAAGGAAAAGAGATAGGAGATAGAATGTCATGTAGGATAGTTGGAGTGGGGTGAATATGGAGCCAAAGAAAGCAATTAGGAGTCTCTATCAGTCTAGGAGATGGGTGATGAGGCCTTGAACTAAGGTGGTAGCTATGTGAGTAGAGAAAAGGAGACAGGAGCAAGTGATTCTGTGGAGATCAAATCAGTAAGACTCGGGAACTTGAGCCATATGAGCATATGAGAGCTGAGGGAAGGGAAGAGTGAGGAATGACTCAAGATTACAAACCTTGGTGACAGGAAAGGTTTTATGGCAACAGAAATGAAAAAGTTAAGGTTGGGTTTGGGGGCAAAGATACTCAGTATCATTTTGCATATGTTAAGCCTGAGATACCTGTGGGATAACCAAGTAGAATTATCTAGCAGTAAGTTGGTATAGCAATACTGAGGTTCAAAAATGGGTTCCCTTGCAGAGGTAGTGAGTTCCCTGTTATTGAAGGGTTTCAAGGAGAGACTGTATGACCACTAGTTGGGTATTTTCCAGGACTGAGTTTCTATGATCCTTACAAATCTATGATTCTGTGATCTGAAGTGTGTGTGTGTGTGTGTGTGTGTGCGTGTGTGTGTGTGTGTGTAAACCAGGTCTTTATCTTCATATCATATTTTCATATCAGTTCTTTATTTTCATCTTTCTCTTTCTTCCCTTTCCTCCATGATCTTGCAGCAGCCCTTGTGGACCAGGGAGCTCATGCTACTATAATTTCTTTACATTCACCTAACCTATAGCACCTGAAATAAAAGGCAAGGCATACTTCTATCTTTCTCACCCTTTCACTATTTCATTGTGACCTTCAAATTAGCCATCTCATTTTGGTTTGAGACCAGCTTACTTCCTGCCTAGTAATCGATCTTACCTCAACTGCACCTTACTCTTTCATTTCCCTAATCATCACTAAACTGTAACTAGATTTTAGGGTAAAGGTCAATAACTGATAGAAATTCAATTGCCCCCCCCCCCAGAAATCTTAGAAATCCTGCCTTTAGTAATAATGGGTTGGGCCCCTGCTGCTATTGATCAGTTGCCACACGGTGGTAAGGACCCTATTAGAAGTGGTTTTCTTGATTTGCATTGGTTTTTTGAGGAGGAGTGAAATTCTCCTCCATCTCAGTGTCATTCAGCTGAAAGAAAAAATAGCAGGAGTGTCAATCAGAATTCATTAGTCTCTAAGCAAATGGAAAACATGAAGGTTGTTAAGTGTTCTTTCCTAGGAAAATGCATATTTGGTTTCTCTAAATGTGTCCAATTGGGGACATTATAGATGATTCAAAGACCATTCCAAGCTAATGAAAAATATTGTTGTCTTAAATAGAGCTCATTTACCAATAAATAAATAAGTAAAATCTTAGATTGTTTGAAGCCCAATGCCTGTTTTAATGAGCAAAAATAACCCAGATCCAAGACGGAGGATGATTTCTGTATGACAGTGTTTCACTGAATAAATATTTCTCTTTTGGGTAGACTGCTAGTGTCCACATCCTGTGTCTCTGGTGGAAGCCTCTGTCACTTAAATTAAGATGATTTCTTAGTGCTATGATGAGGGTTGGGGCTTACAGGACCAGACCTTGGTCAGTAAAATATAGGGTTAGGTCTGTGAATGGGAGCTTAAAAAGACCTCCCAAGTCATTTAGTCCCTTCACTTTATAGATGAGGAAACCGAGGCCCAGAAAGATCAAGTAGTATGCTTAAATTCAAGAAGGTTGTTAGTTAATTTTAGATGTGGGATTTGAACCCAGATCTTCTAAATCCAAAACTAGCACTTTTCTTTTGTTCTACCTTATGAGCTTTGGAACTTCAGTACCAATCTCATAAGCTGAAAGCAAGTGGGCATATCCTTACCATTAATTATATATTTGATTAAAACCTATGTCAAACTATACACTCAGCTGAAAACTGGAAAACATATACAGACACCTGTAATCCCATATAGCTCATGGTTGACTGTCTAATGATTCTAGATAGAGAGTAGTAAAGAAAACCTAAATCATCTGGGTCCAACTTTGGAAAGGGGCCTGTGCCTTCTCTTTAAATACTCCAACTTGTTAATCAGCATCAGGACAGAGTCTAAGTCTGTAATGGAAATGCAAATTTAAAGATCTTCCCTGCCCCTAGGCCCTTTGATAGGCTTAAGAGACTCTGAGAACCATCCTTGATTTGAAAATATACTCTGCCTCCTAATAGGTTGAATGTGGTCACATGGAACCTGTGGCAGGAGGCTTGGTTTTTAGGAATGCCCACACCTTGATGCTGTGTGATTGGGCAGTGGGTCAAGAGGTGGTTACATTCTCTGACACAGGAGAAGGCTATATAATCCCTGATGTGAGGCTTTGCTTTGGGGCTCACTTTGAGAAGTGTTCTGTGATTTGATCAGATGAGACTCAGGGAAGCCGTTGTTGAGAGCCTCCCGGCTTTGAAAAACCCAGATGTTGATTTGGTATGGATGTAATGGTTGGACAGTTTGGAAACCTGTCTACTTGATCTGTTTCTCTGTCTTGATAATTCTGTCTGTATACTCTGAAGTTTGGGGTGCTGACCTTTTTCCCCTGAACTAGGTAAACGATATATGTTTGACTGATTAAAGTAAGTTTGTTAAGCCATTTTGAGTTGCTTTCCTTTAGCAAAGCAGATCTAAGAATGTGTGTTGTCAGCCACCCTTGGGACACTGGGGTGCTTGCTGCTACAAAGTCATACACAGAGAGAAAATCCCCCAGAACAGGGAGCTGGGACAAATCTAATTCAGAATGTGAAGCTGTTTTAGGAACTATAGGGACAATCTTCAAGGAGAAAGAGAAAAAGAAAAGTGAGATGCCTAGGGTGCTATAACCAGATAAGGTATTTGAATCCTTAGTATTCCCAGGGCGAGCCCTTCCTCTTCCTGGACCCTGCTTACACACCCAACATTCTCCTCTACACAACCTTGAGGATTTTATGAAATTAATTTAACCCTCTTTTCTATGAGGATCAAAGAAGTCCCAGTGGACTTTGCAACACATATATGTTTAAGGTATTGACATCTATTCAACTCAACCTTAACATCTTTTGCCCTAACCTGGCTTTGAAAGTAACACTTTCCTGCCTGGTCTGCCTCAAGATCCCCTCTATAATTAGTCATGTAGTATAGTAGCCTTTAATAACTAAGTGTGTTAGAGGAAGTTTTTGGTCTGAATTCACCATTCAGTTCACACAATCCAACCTAACCATGGCTTCGACTTTTCCCACTGAATCAATAGCAGATTAAATCTTTCAGAGCAAGCCTTGATGTCGTGTCTAGTAACATATGTGTGTGTATCATATATATATATATATACACATGTGTATGAATATGTTTATATGCATATATATTATTTTGTCTGGATTTTCTTTTTTTTCTTTATAAACAAGTTCCAAATCTCATAATGCAGTAGAGTGACCGTCGGAATTTAGAAGAGGCTACCCCATCTTTTAAAAATGGAAGCCCAGGGCTTATTTTAATGGTCATGCCACATCACCAGCTGTTTCTAAGTATAGTTATGTTACTTACCTTTTGGGGAAATGAAAAAGCTTGAATGGAGAGGAGAAAGTAGCAAACAAGTGACAAGCTGTGGACCAGGGCTATCGTATTTACCGGGACTTTCCATCAGGGCTCCCAGTACAGGTTGCCCAGGACTTATCTCTAGGCAATGCATCAGTGTCAAAGCCTTCCCATGCTGCTCAGCCAGGCTTGTGGACTCAGTTAGGTGTGTTTCCAAACAGGTGTTGTGCTTCCCATATAGGTGGACATAACAGGTGTCGTGGGCAGAAATATAGCCCATTCTCCACCAGACAGCAAAGAAGTTGACAAATTGGTGGGTCTCAGAGGCATCTTGGGGTTGATAAATACTTGTGACTATATTTCTTTTCAGGAAGTGGCCTTTGTTAGCAGTGTTCCATCTGCCAATCCAGCCTATGATGTCTTCCTGTTCTCTTCTTGTGATACTCTCATAGACATTATAAATTGTGCACAAAATCACATAACATCACAATGACCAATATTTCTGCAATAACATCACTAATACAATGTAACTAAATATCACTGTAATGTTGTGAAATGCCAATTCTATGTTCAGCTGATTGGCAAAAAGACTTGGTTCCCATGGAATTAACTGCCTTCTTGTAATAATGCTCTACCTGATGTGGAGAATAGGGTTAACTACATGAGTTCTCAGTGGGACTCGGTTTCCTGATTTGTAAAATGAGGATCTTGAAATCTCTAAGACTCCTTCCAGTTCTAAGATTCTAGTATCCTTTCAGTCTAATGTTTTAGGTATGGTGCCCTCGAATGGTTCTAGTCTGAATTACAGAGAGGAATTCCTCTGTTTTGTTGCTAGATGTAAGGAGTGAACAACTAGGCCTAATCCAGACATATCAACATCAATTAGCCACTAGATGGTACTTGTGAGTCAAAGTATTCTATCAGAAACATAAATAAATTTTGTCCATGACATGACACTTGTGCTCAGCCTGGAAAATCAAATGTAGCTCATAACTGGCCTCAAGAAATATGAGATATTTTTGATATTATGAGAAATGCCTATTAAACATAATGCTCTCCTTTGGACCAGTTCTTTTCCTTTTACCCCTTTTGACCTTGAATTCTCTTTAGACATTCAAAAAACTTATTGTCCCTTCGGCAGCACTGTCCATGTTAGCATCAGGAAGCAAGGTATAGTGGACATTACAGCATACCTTAAATGCTAGGATGATCTGTATTTTATTCATAGTTCATAGATGTAGGGCTGGAAGGGACCTCAGAATCCATCTAGTACAAACCCCTCAGGCTGATAGATATTAAATGATATGCTCAGTCATACAAGTTGCATCAGTGATGAGATTCAAATCTGACACCCTTCCAGAATAAGCCATTTTTCAAATATACCTACAATCTTCTAAATTGCCTAAACTGCCATGAAAAGAATGAAATAAAGTAGGAGACTTCGAAGAACAGTGCTCAGGCCAATCAGATTTTGCCATAGAATAAAAGCCCCTACCCATCTGAAAGGAATGAGAGAATTCAGAACTTCAAGATGTGATGATTTGTCAAAACTTACTTCTTTAATCTTTAACACATTTTCCATTTAAAGTATGAACTTCTTAAAGAGAGGAATGTTTTGACTTAGGGCACTTATACAAGGAAGCTAACTCCATCTTCCACACAATCACATCTCCAACCTCTCATCTTACAAGAATTCTCATTTACAGTTTTGGCAAGAAATAAAATAAAATGGGGATGATGAAATTTCTGGGTATACTATGGGATGTCATCAATTCACAAAGGATTTATTAAGCTCTTACTGTGTGCCATGCATTGTGCTTAGACCTAGAGATTGAAAATGAGGGAAAAACATGCCCTGAGGGGTGGCTAGGTGGCACAGTGAATGGAGCATACGCCCTGGAGTCAGGAGGATCTGAATTCAAATCCGACCTCAGACACTTAACAGAAAAAAAAAAAAAACTAGTCATGTGACCTTGGGCAAGTCACAACCCTAATTGCCCTGCCTCCCCCCCTCCAAATAAAATAAAAGATCAGCATGTTTAAAAAAAACAAACATGCCCTGACCTCAAGGAGTTCTCCTTCTATTGTGGGAAACAACACAAAAAACTATGTGCAAAGAAAATATATAGAGGATCATGCAATATATTGATTTTTGTCTAGCTTGACTACCTGAATGGAGGCAGTCAGCCCAACTCTCCCACATCTACTCCTACAAAAATTTAAAAATAATTTCAGATAAAACTATGGTTAAAAACATGAGAAACTAGAATAAATGACTTCATCCTCTCAGAATTACACAAAAAGTCAGCTAGTATTCCATAGGCAATGTGGAAGAGGGCCCGCCAGGAAAGCCAGGGTCAGCACAAGCAAGAGAGTAGCTTTCTACTGCAAACAGAGGTGAACCAGAAACAAAATGCATCCTGAAAGATATTATATCCCCAAGAAGCCAGAGTAGAGGGCTCCAATTAAAAAAATATATATTAAAGTGGTCTGCATTTCATTCTGTGGAACTCAAATGTGTCGGAGAGTGGAAAAAACAGAGTGGAAGCAACCAATCTTACCGTGGGAGCCCCCTGACTAGGCTAAAACAGGCTTAGAGAAGCAGAGACACCACAGAAAACACTGAAGATCCAGTGTTCTGAACTTCAAAGACGATGTGGGGAGGAGGTGACAGTTTAAACAGTCAGTGGTCATAGGGGAGGTACAGTCCAGAAGATGGAGGTCAGCACAGGAACCCCAGGCACCAGGTCAAGACCAACCAGGGCTGGCCATTCCACCTGAACGTGCAGCAGGGGACAGAGGCTGGCCATGTCACAAAGACTCATTTCAGGAATTAAGTAAGAAGAAAAAGACATTGAACAGTATGAAGAATTATTATAGATCTAAAAATATCCATAAATCCAATCAATAAGAAGAGAATAACTCCGAAACAATTTCAAAGATTCAAAGAATAAAAAAAGATTATCTGCAAAGACTCCATAAATACCTAGAATAAATGAACCAAAAGATAAAATATGAAATAAGACTATGATGTTATAATTAGGATGGAAATAAATAGCTTAGAATAGAAAGTGTTAAACCTTACCAAAGTAATAGATTCTTTGAAAATTATAATAGAACAAACATAAGCAATGAATCTAGGAGACAGAAATAAGTATTAGAACAAAAATAAAAGATTTAAAAAAATGGAAAAAGAAAGATGTAAGGTATCTGAAATAAAACAATTGACCTGGAAAACAGGTCAAGGAGAGGGAATTTAAGAATCTGCAACCTCCTGGAAACCACAACAGAAAACAAACAAACAACAACAACAAAACAAAGTCTTCACAGACTATCATTTCAAGAAATCACAAATGAAAACTACCCAAGCCTATTAGAAGCAGAGGGCAAAGTAAAAACAGAAAGCAACCACTGAATACCTCAGCAACTTCCCTAAAGAAAACCAAAAAGGACAAGAAAGGAATGGCATAACCAAAATGTATACTATTCAGGTACACATACACTCACATGCATCCGCCTATGTATATATTGACATATGTATGTACATAAACACATGAATGTGGGCATTTATGTGCATATAATATGACATGGAAGGGAGAAAAAACTCTACTCTCAGGTAGCTCACAGTCTATTTGGGGAAAATTACATAGTATAAAAAGGATCTTTACTATGTCAATCAGATGGGTACAGTGGCAAAGTTGATGGCAGTGCATCTTTAATTTTCATTGTCAAAGAAATGAAAATGAAATAGATACCAATAAAAATGAATCTTCTCTCTCTCGCTTTCTCTCTCTGTCTCTCTCTGTATCTGTATGTCTCTGTCTCTCTGTCTGTCTGTCTGTATCTCTCTCACTCTCTCTCTGTCTCTCTCTCGTATAGCCAGAAAGAAAGAGGTCAAGTCACAAGGAACTACTATGAGGAATACACAAGATCTAGCAGCTTCTACTTGAAGTAAGAGGAGATCTTGGGTAAAAGAAATATGCTTACAGACATGCAGAACTTATTTTTGCAAAGCTATGTGTAATCATAGAAAAGAAAATGTTCCTTTCATGAAATACTACACTTTCATGCATTTCTGATGAAAAGACAAGAGATAAGTAGGGACTGTGAAATACCAACATGATTCAAGAGAAAACAAGAATGGTAAATTTCTGAGAGCAATTGGAACAGACTATAGAATAATGAATGCCAGCATGCTGATGGAGGGAAAAGAAAGAGGGACAAAGAAAATGGAAGAAGGAAGGTTAAACCATAAATACTTAGTTAAAAAGCTTGTTTTGTTTGGATCTGTTATTTTCACTGACAAACCCTAATTTCTATACTTGTGTACAAATCAAAACTCCCCGTTTTGCCTTTCCTTTGCCCTCTACCCTTGTTTTCTGTTAGAAACCAAGATTTCCTGAGTTCAGGAACTATATATTTTTTCTCTTGCATCTTGGTATATAATTAATTCTTGAATTAAATCAAATGCATTCCCCTGAGTCCCTAAGAGAATTCTCAGAATCACTGTCTGACTTTGGGGTGAGGACAATGGAGCAGAAGGGAATACAATTTTGCATTCCTTTTTCCCACCTCCTACTCAGCAGTCTCCATAATCTAGAAAGTTGGTTTATTTGTTTGACAAATTTGATCTAGGACTCTGGGTCAGAGGATCATGTGGACAAATGGGACATTCCATTGTATTTACTGACTGGGCAGAACAAGTGCCTCAATAAAATCTAATGCTCTTCCTGTCAGTATTTCATTTACATGGATAAAGAATTTTTTAAAGTCATAAATTTACATCAGCTTTTTTTTTTACTATTTACTAAGTACAGTCATTGATATGAAAAATGAAGGTAAAATTATCCTAAAGAAAATATTTACGAGTAAAATGTGTAATATTTCACAAAAACAGTGCTAATGTCACTGTCTAAATAACCCCAGTGAGATGATGCCCTGAAACAAACAGAGAGGTGTTTTTCTTCACAAGATTGAACCGTAAGAACTTTCAGTCTGGTGTAAACCTGATGAGAATGGACAAATGTTAGAATCAGATCAAAGTAGCTTGAAAGCACTATCCCCCTCCCCCTCCTCCTTCAGAATACAAATCCCACAACCTTCCATTTTAAACACGACTATTTTGTCTGGGGGACACATAGTTCTTTCTCTCATTCACTCCATGTCAAATCCTTCCACCTAGGATTAAAGCGTAATTTGGATATAGTCCTTCCCTAATTTTGAAAGTGAAAGGTGGCACAAAGATACAAGTCAGTGAGATGTATTGGGTAGAGCATGACCTTTGGAATCAGTATGACCTGGATTCAAGACCTACCTCTGAGACTAACTTTGTGATTCTGGGCAAGTCAGTGCCTCTGTCAACCCTCCAACAGTCTAAATTGCAGAGTAGGTACAGTACATTACCTACATTGGTAAAGGAAATTTTCTCAATAGGAATTCCTTAAACCATAGGTGTCAAACAGATGGACCACAATATTCCTGAATGCAGTAGGAACCAGATGAAAAATGAAACTGGGAAATATTTAATAAAATAAATAAAAATACAATAAGACATAGATAATGCTAATATGGTGTTTTCTAAGTCAATATGTACCTACAGGGATCCGTATACATTGCATATGGCTTCTATTTGAGTTTGACAACACTGTTCTACTCTAATAAAACCACAGGACCATTACAAAATAGACAAATGACTCAGAGAGGCAGCATGGTATATATAGTAGACAGAAGGACAGCTTTGACATCAGGAAGGCTTGGGTTCAAGTTGCCCCTCTGACACAAGACATATGTGACTATGGATAAACCCTGAAATCCTCATTAGCATATGCAATACTTAATGTTTATGTATTCAGCTGAGTTGTTAATAAGCTCAGTGGATATTTTCCTCACCAATTAAATTAGAAGGATGGAGAGAGAGACACACAGAGAGACAGAGACAGACAAATAGACAGAGAGACAGAGAAAGACAGAGACAGAGAGAATAGAGACAGAGACAGAAAGAAAGAGAGGCAGAAAGGAAAAAGATTCATTTGGACATCTTTTTCACTTGAGAGCCTTTTGACGACATAGACAAAGTTGATCTTCTTGCTCTGAACCTACATAAAAATCCCTTTTCCAATGAGTTTTTTTGTATTGAGCATATCACCTAAAACATTTCAAGCTTCATCTCTGCCATATCCAAGGATGCTTGAATTTTGTAAGAAGAAAATGCACATAAATCTTGAATAAGATGTCCTTGCATGTGATTTACAATGGAAAATAAATGAATGGTCTGTCAGTTATCGCAGTTCACCTGAAACTCTGAACACCAGGTAGTTTTAGAAATCATCTCAAATATGAAAATACAGAATAAATTATATTCAGACATTTGGTATCTTAAACCAGATGGCACGTCTCATATAGACAGAATAAGAATTTCCCACAAGCTTATTCAGAATATAAAATATACTGATAAAGAAGCAAATTTGCATACATTTTTAAAAGTGCTTGATACGTGAACCTCACTAATGACACTGTCAAAATGTTAATTTTTAAATCCTTATTATAAATTAACTTTGAATCGATCTGATGAACAATTATGTCCCTACTGTGTACAATGAGCCTTTCACTAGTTGTCTGATGTTTTCATTTTTTCAAAAAATTTCTTCAGAAAAACAATAGTCACCCATCAGCTACAATATAGAATTGGAATTGTATGGCTATCATTGTTAAGTCAATAGGCCAAGATAATCAACTGAATGAAGTATTTTCTAAATGTCTTATGTCTCTTGGACTTCAAGATTGTAATTCAGCATGGGGGTACAAGGATCAAGGGAATGTTTTTTTCCTGCCATAAGAGTAGGTAATGGTAATTTCACAGAGAAGTTTGTGAAAAATTACATTGTACTTGACCAGGAAGCAGGAATCTTGCTGAGCTAGAGTTATTGGAACTGTCTGTCTTTCTATTTCTATTTCTGAACATTTGTTGTTCAGTCATTCAGGTCGTGTTCTACGCTTTGTGACCCATTTTGTGTTTTCTTGGCAAAGATACAGTTTTCTATTTCTTTCTCCAATTCATCTTACAGATGAGGAAATTGAAGCAAACAGGGTTAAATGACTTGCCCAGGGTCACATAGCATGACCAGTATAGAGTTTCAAAGAAGGACTTTTCTTGCTCAAGTAACCAGATAACTGATAAAATTCCTGCAAAAACACGTGATAAAAACTGCCATGAGGGTATTCAAGTGCTAAGAGGTGTGATCTTGAGTGGGGACATTGTAAACTTTGGGAATGTCTTTGTGTGTCATCCCAAGGTCAAGAGTTACTATCAAAATTTCCTAAATTAAATTAGAGATTCATATTTCTTATATTTCATAGTTATTCATTGGGCTTCTAAAATGAGATTGCCTCAAAAGTTTCTTACTTCGAGAAAGAAAATGGTTGCCAATAGACTATAGCATATGCAGATGAAGGATTAAAGCCATTCAAGGAGAAGGATAAAAGATCTGGGCCTTGTGATTCTCTATTTTGATAAGGATTCACCATAAGATTAGTATATTGGCTTAATTACTGTAGCTCATACATTACACAAGCTGATGTCCATGCCTAGCATACACATCTTTTTATTACCTTTGTCTCTTTTAATGTCTTTGTTGTTCCTTCATTTTTCAGTTCTGCCCAACTCTCTGTGACCCCATTTGAGTCCCTAGATTAATTCAAGTTCCACTTTCTGTATTTTTACTTATCTCTGTTGCTAGTATCTCCTCCCCTCTCTCATCACTCTGTATATATTTTTATATTTTTTTTATCAGTTATCTGTGAACATATTGTCCCTTTTTTCTATCCTGCCAAAAGAATGTAAGCTTCTTGAAGGCAAGGGTTATTTTTGTTGTTGTTGTCTCTGTATCCTTGGTGTTTAGCTCAGTGCCTGGTACATAGATAGAGCCTTTTAATAAATCTTTAGTGAATGAGTAGAAGAATGGATAGGTAGATGGATGGATGGATGGATGGATGGATGGATGGATGGATGGATGGATGGATGGATGAATGAGTGGATCTGTGGAACTCTTTGAGCATTTACATTGCTTGATTTTCTATTGTGGCCAGAAATAGTTAAAAGGCCAATAAATAAACAAGCAGCATTAAATGTAGAGAAGCTCATTTACTTGCTGTGAACCTCATTTGATTTTAATTGATTGTGTTCTCTGAACGTCTAGTAAAAGTAAACAGATAATAGGCTCTGTGACTTAAGATTTTGAGGGAATGCATGCACATGAGAGAGTTGCTCTCCAGATAACCACTTCAGAACACAATAAGGTGATTAGATTTTGGACAATGATAAAATATTTCTCCAAAACAAACCTAGTTTTATTTAATGCTCTCATTAAACACATTTTTTTTTCCCCTTCTAAAATTTGGAAGGGAAAAAATCAGGTATAGAACAATGATCATAATTTAAGTAAGAATTGTAACACTTAGCGGTGGCTAGGTGGCCCAGTGAATACAGTGCTGGCCCTGAAGTCAGGAGGACCTGAGTTCAAATTCAGTCCAGACACTTAAGACTTACTAGCCATGTGACTTCAGGCAAGTCACTTAACCCCAATTGCCCTGTATTCCCCCCTCCAAAAATCAAAAATTAAAAAAAAATTGTAACACTTAGAGAAAAGCTCAAACTATGACTCCAACCAAAAAGACCAAGACCACTGTTCCTTTGCATATCTGTGCCAGTATCCTCTCAACTCTGAAACCACCCCACATGAATGTTAGGAGAATGTCTTAGGAGCCAGATGCTTTAAAGAATAAATGTAATTTTGACAAAGATCAGGACTCATCATATCCTAAACCTCATGACATTCTCTTTTCTTAAGACCTCAGGTATTTCACAAAACAATATAATATGCAAGACTTTCCTAGGAACACATGCAACACAGAGGAAGAAAAAGGCAGGAGAAATCACCCAGAAATAGTAGGTCCCTAAAGTTATTTTGCTTTTTCTGACATACAAGTTTCATCTAGTTTTCTTTCACTCCCTCTTCAATAAAAAGCTTTGTGGAAATGATAGCATTGGCCATCCTAAAAAACAAACAAACAAACAAAAACCCCAAAACACCACACTGGAGGTCTGCCCTTTCTGCTTTTTATCTCAAATATCCTTAGAGTAAATATTCTTTTCTTCCATGCTATTGACTACAACTACTTTTTCCTCTTCCATGGTTCAGTTTCAACAGATTCGTTGCTATATGAATATTTTTGGCAAGAAGGTGGAACCCACAGAAGGACAATAGATTGAAAAGTATGCCTCAGCACTGAAGTCATATCAGCTATTACACTTAGATCATTAGTAAAAAAATTCTGTTCAAGGCACATTACTATTTTCTGGGTGAAACTATGAATTAACTACTCTGAAAGCAATTTCAGATTATTGTAAGAAAGTTATTAAAATGTCCATGCCCTTTACCCCAAAGATTTTATTTCTAGGCCTGTTCCCCAAAGAGGTCAAAGATAAAAAAGATAGTACCAGTATGAAGCAGTATTTTTATTATTTCTCTACTTTTTTCTTTTAAATTTCTTACTTTCATATTCAGTTTCAAATTTTTTCCCTCTATCCACTCCCTCCCCATACATGGAGAAGGTAAGAAATACAATACACTTATACATATAAAATCATACAAAAATTTTCTGTATTAGCCATGTAAAAAAATAGCAAGAAAAACAAAGAAAAATGTTACAACAGAATATTTATAATAATCATTCAATCAACATTCATTTGTTAGTTGCTATTATTGTGTTTGCCCTTTGTTTTAGAAGAGGACCATGACATCAGGAAAATGATGACATGATTTGCAGTTGATTTTGATTTGAGTGAGGGAGGGTTGTACAAGTTCACCAGCCTCACTTTCTCCTCCAGAGCCATCTCAGTCCAGTGACCAAATATTAATCGGGACAACTGGAGATAGCCCAGGAAGCAATGGGAGATCCTGGCCCTTGTAAGGCTAAGGTTTTTTCAAGTCCTCACTTTAAGGGAGGTAAAAATCATTCAGTGAATAGGCCTCTTTAAGAAATTAATCAAGGGCTGGCGCCTTTAATCAAGAAAGAAAAACAAACTGGGCCTGGGAGGACCCTCAGACTTTATAAAGAAAACAACAACAACAACAAATGTGCCTCAGCCCTTAAGGAGTTTACATTCTAATGGGAAAGATAGTACATACCCAACATGTGTATTCAGTGGACTTAAACTGACAGAATGTAACCTCTGATAGAAAGGTATTAGTAGATGGGAGTACCAGTGAAGGCCTTTGTACAAAAGATGTCACTAAACTTGAGAACTGAAATAAGCCAAGTATTTGGAGAGGCAGAAGGCAGGAGGGAAATTTTCTTAGAATAGGGAAGCAACAGGGCAAAGAGAGAGATGGAAGATAGAATGGTATGTGTGAGGACAGAAAGTAGGGTAGTTTTGATGAGGTACTGGCTCCGGGAACCCCCTTGAGCTCCCCTTGACTCTTTGAGGAACAGGCTCTGGGAACCTCCTTTGAACTCTGATTAAATCGTCCCATTAGATGAGGCATTTGCATGAGGCCATAAGCCTTACATTGTGGCTGAGCCCAAACCTCTGTTACTAGCCTAGCCCTCCATTGTCCCATCTACTTCCCACCCTAGAGAAATATCAATCCACCCTAGAACTGGCCTAGCCCATCTTTGTCTGTAGTCTCCAGGTAGCCTCCAGCAACTTCCCACCCTTAATCACTCATTGACCTCATTAACTTCTCCTGAAGACCCTCCCCAAACTCCTCCTCTAGACCACCCCTAGATTCCTCCCACAACTTTTTGGATATAAGATCCCTTCTTCCCTCCATGTGTGTGAGAGCACCATAGAATTTTCTAGCACAGACTTACTCTGTGTCCAATACAACCGAACTTTTAATAAACTTTACTTTTCTTTGACTGAGAAGACTTGAGTCGAATTCATTCGGCAGGACCTGATGTGTACTGGACCTGATCACGTCTCCAGAGCAACCCTAACCCTCGTAGTGGGTAACCTATTCAGTTTCACCAGATTCCTCAGTGTGTAGCTAGGAACACATAACATGTAGGCTGACTGGAAGGTTAGGAAGTGGTCAGAAGTTTGAAATGCCTAAGAGGGAAGTTTATAGTTGATTAAAGGAAATAATAAATCATTAGTTTATTTAATGGAGGGAGGAGTCAGAGGATTTAGAAGACAGGATTTAAGAAAATTACTCATGTGAAGAAAGAACTAGAGTGTGGAGAAATTTAAGGCAGAGAGACCAATTATATTATAATAGTCCTGGTGCTGAGCAGGTGTATGAGTGGAGGGAAAAGAGCACAAAATAGAGATGACATAGAGTTAGGAAAAATAAGATTTATTAAATCATTATATGTGTAGGTGAGGGATACTGAGGAAATGAGGAGGACACTAAGCAGAACTTTTTGTTCCCCCTATAATAGCAAAGAATTGAAAACAAAATTAATGGCCATTGATCAGGCAATGTCTATACAAAATTTAGTTTATAATACTGATGTAACTATTACAGTGCCATAAAAAATGATAAATCTATCTGTCTATGGAAGATTAGTATGAACTGATGAAAAGTGAAAAACAAAAGGGAGAACCAGGAAAAAAAAATATACATGATGGCTATAATTGTCAACATGAACTATAACAACAAAATTGAAATTGAAAACTGTGTAACTATAATCACCAAGTTAGGCAGAAATGAGAGATATGAACATACTTTCCTCTCTTTGGAAAAGTTATTAATATGGAACGTTGTGTATATTGTTGAACTGGATTGATATATTAGTTTTGCTGAGCTGTTTTTCTTTTCTTTTCTTTTATATTCTTTGCTATAAAGACCATATTTCTTGCCCCCTCTCTCATTCCATCCAGGTGAGAGAGGACAGGAGATCTATTATTAATTCAAGGTGATATAAAAATAAAAGATGCTTTGGAGGCAATCACATAACATCTATGAGTTTTAGTTTCCTCATCGAAAAATGATTAAATGTTTTGTTTTTTGAGGTAATCAGAGTTAAGTGACTTGCCCAGAGTCACACAACTAGTAGGTCTCTGAGGCTAGATTTGAACTCAGGCTTCCCAACTCCAGAGCAGATGCTTTGTCCACTGCACCACCTAGCTGCCCCCAAAAGATGTCACTTTTAGAAAGAAATTTCTTGTGTATGAGTTAGACTAAGTGACTTTTGATGTCACTTCTAATTGTAAGATACTGAGGTTACAAGAATTAATGGTAGAAAAATACCTCCAACTTTCCTCCTCCCCCGTTCTCCTCCTCCTCCTGTGATTTTATTAATAAAAGAAAATACCAGGTAAAGAAAACAACAACAAAAAAGTCCCTCTATCGCTGCAGATCAGCATTTTCTTTACAAGTTATAGTCTAAGAGAGACACAGATTGTTTGTCATTCCCACCCTTGTCCTTCCAACCAGACTGCTCTTTGAGGATTACAGGATCATAGATTTAGATCCAGAAGAGATCTTAGAGGTTGAATCCAATTTTCTCATCTTGTAGATGAGAAGGGCAGTTTGATGGTGTAGTGGCTAGAGTACTGTCTCTGGAGTCAGTAGGAACTGAGTTCAAATTAGGCCCCAGACACTTAGTAGCTGTGTGACCCTGGGCAAGTCACTTAACCCTGATCACCTGAAAAAAAGTCACTTAACCCTGATTGCGCCCCCCACAAAAAAGTATTTAATCATTTTGTAGATGAGGAAACAGACTCATAGACATTAGGTTACTTGCACTAGATCACACAGCTAGTAAGTATGTGAGTTGATTCAAACACATTTACCTGTCATTTATACTGTCCATCTCCTCTCTCTATATATATATACATATATATATACATACATATATATGTGTGTGTGTATATATATATATACATATATATATATATATATATATATATATATATATATATAGTTAAGTACATGTTGTATCCCTCATCAGAATGTAAACTTCTTGAGGGCAGGGACCATGCCATTTGCCTTTCTTTGTGTCTCTATTATCTGTACAGTGTCTGGCCAATAGTAAGCACTTAAGGGTTTTTGACTGATTGACTCAAGTCTTCCTCATGCCATATCCAGTACTCTATCCAACATAGTGATGTTGTCTCTGAGTCTGGTTGGAACCAGAGAATTGAGAGTGAGGGAAGAGCATCAATCTTCCAGTCTTCTTTCTCTTTACAAAGGCACTTACTGAATTCTCTTCTGGGTGTAAAGAAGTGGAGGAGATAGTTTGCTGTTGTTTGGATATTTCAGTACTGTCTGACTCTTTGTGATCCCATTTGGTGTTTTCTTGGTAAAAAATAATGGAGTGGTTTGTCCTTTTCTTCTTCAGCTCATTTTATAGACGAGGAACTGAGGCAAACAGGGTTAAGTGACTTTATTAATAAAAGTTAAGTGACTAAGTTTGAACTCAGGAAGATGAGTTTTCCTGACTCCAGGCCCCAGTACTCTATCTACTGAGCCACCTAGCTACTCTGTGCAGATAGTAACAACTCAAAAATTAAAGCATTGAAAGTGCTGGTTAAAGCAATAGAGGCAATAAGGCTTTTTCTGAAGCTCTTGACAACCATATGTATAATGCTGACACAAAGACTTTTATTGTAAAAAGTACATGCTGGAAAGAATAATGTGGGTTAACATTTTTGTTGAAAGTGAAATCAAACCCTGCAGGATGCCTTGTGTCTTCTATCTTTCACTCCCCTGAGGGTAATTTCTCCAGCTACAAGTTCCTTATGAAAGGAAAGAAATGTTGTCTAAAATCAAAAATTGAAAGTTATACCCTCTGATGTTGGTCTGCCACAACTTGAGGACTTTGCATAAGTAGCTGAATTGACAATTAATGAAAATATGAGGAACCCATGCCAGTTTTGAACAGCTCTTTCTGAGGGTCTTAAAAAAAAACAACAGGCTTCCCCAAACTCAGACTTACACCTGCCTTTCCTTATCAAGTGCCAGCTCTGTCTTTTCACAGAACACTTGACATGCTCTACACCTGGGATCATAGGCATGCATTGAGACTTTCAACTCACCCAAATAGAGACAACTTAAAAATCAGTTTAATCATGCAAATGTGTTTTTCCATATTATAAAAAATGAAAATGTTCTTGAAATTTGGAGAAAATTCCTAAGTAGGTGGCTGGGGGGAGAAGATTAGAATGCTGCTGAATATGAAGCAGAATTTCAGAATGATATCAAAGCTGCTGGTTTGTGGGGAGTAATATTCTTGAGAAGTTTGATAAAGTTGCATAGATTTCAGGTCCCAATTTTTGCAGTGTATTCTTAACCACAACTAACCTTATTCAGGTAAGGAAATATCTATCTACTGGCCAGATCAAATGGTTTTCAAATCCTACGGAGCACTAGTAAGAAATTCAATGCATAGCCTTTGTCTCTTTAAAATCTAGTCCTTAAATTTCGGTATTATTCTATCAGCAATCATACTGAATATGTGGTTACTAATCAATGGATAATTCTGGCCTCAATTCAGAGAGATTCCTTTCATTGCCATAGCCCTGATGCTGCAAAGATCAGCCCTGAACTCCAAAAACCCTTATAGAAAAGTAGGTCTGCTTACTCACTTCCATTGATTTTCCAATTTCCATTAATTTGTGTTTATCTTTGGGCTGTGTAGTATTATGAGTAAAAATGCTAATTTGGCTTCCATAATTATACACTTGTTATAGCAAGAAGAGACCAAAATGAAAAGATTATGAACTTGAAACCCTTTAGTAACCAAAATAAGCCCAAGGCATCCAATTATCTAGTGTATTAGCATTTAGCTAGGTAAATAGTGACTGTCCAAATATTTTGTGTTAGTAAAATAGGACCAGACACATACAATTCATCAAATTTTTCTTCTTCCCTTCCCAAACAGAGCCTAATACCTCCAAGACTGATTGGGTTATAAGCTTATGATTTTTATTATTATCGATATGATTTGATATGATATATTAATACAACACAATGTAATTAATAGTATAATATAATATTTTCAACTCTGATATTATTATAATAATGATGGTGACATGACGATAATGTTGAGATGATGAAAACCTTTAAAGAAGTTAGCAAACTGCAACGACTAGAGGAACGATATTAATGCTGTATCTTGCTTTTTTATTCCTGTTGGCTCTGTGGCCCCAGGCATATCATTGTATCTCTTTGGGCCTCATTACTTCCCAGGGATGATAATGCCTGTATCACATGACCAACCATGTTGATATGGAGAGAAAAGGAGGTATGATAATGACATTACAGAGGGAGCTGAATTAGAAGTCAGGAAGTCCTAGGTTCAAAACTTGCTTCAGATACTCATTAGTTGAGTGTCACTTCAACTCTCTGACTCATGAGGAAAGTGGGGGAAAATAATAACACCTACCTCACAGGATTGTTTTGAAAATCCAATGAGAATCAAAGAGATAATATATGTAAAGAACTTTACAAACTTTAAAACTTTTATAAATGGGAGCTATTATCAAATAAGATGGTGAGTATAAAATGCTTTGTAAAGTTATATCATTATAAAAATATTCCCTATTGTTATTATTACCTCATGATTTTAAAAGGATCATTTAGGGTCCTACAGTTATCTCTACAAGGAAAATATGGCAAATCAAAGGGATGAAAAATATGGAAGGAATGGGGTAGCCTGCCCCCTCACATTCAGGGGTAGAAGATATAGTGACCAAGAGCAGAGTACTGAGGAAGGAGAGAGATAGAATTTAGTACATACTAGGATGTGGTTTTTTCAAGGAAAGAAATAGAAAGCATACACCTATGGACCAGGCCTGTGTAGAATAGATATGAGGGAAGACAAAGCAAAGATATTTAAGATATTTTGCCACCACAGAAATCAGGTTATAGGGGTTCTTCCTTTGCAGAAAGGTAGATATTGACATTCCTGTCTCAAGGGTTTCAAACATCATTTCCATTAAAAGGAAACAGAGGAATTGGGAGAATTATATCTTTCAGAAAAGAAAAAAAATAATTAGAAACTCCTGTTTCTAATGTATTGAATACAAATTTCCAGGTATCCTAAACATTTACCAGGTATAATGGAATAGAGAATCTGGAATAATTTATTGTGTGCTGAGATATAGTTCTTTCAGTTTACTTTTGGGAAAATCTAGCTTTCTACCTCAGGGACTCTGATAAAGGTAATTAACAAGGTTTCCACACTACCCCTTTCATTATAAACAACAGTAATTACCATAGATGCAACTTTGCCCTCTCACTTACAGCTTCAGGAGGGGAAGCAAGGGAATGATAAAAAGGGGACCAACTTGGGACAATATTAATTAGTTCAACTATTTTTTTAATACTAACCTACAATATCCTTTCCTCAGTAGGCAAACCAACTTCTGGCCCTGGGTCCCAATTTTACATATAGATAAACTGAGTCAAAGAATGGTTAAATGAGTTCTTAGAATCATAACTTTGAAATAAAATTCCAAGTCTTTGGCCTCAATTATTATCACATCCACGTAACTGAATATATATTAATGTGTATCAATATATGTGTACAGATTTTCATGTTACCATCTACATATGAAGGAACCTAGAAAAGTGGCTAAGCAAATTCCAGAGACAATAACCTTACCTCCCCACCCCACCCCCACCCCTTGTTTCTCTCTCTCTCTCTCTCTCTGTGTCTCTGTCTCTCCCTCTCTCCCTCCTGCCTCTGTGTGTGTGTGTGTGTGTGTGTGTGTGTGTGTGTGTGTATGTATGTGGTACAGTGCACAGGGTACTGGTCCTGAAGTCAAGAAGACCTAAATTAAAATTTTTCCTCAGATAGTCACTACCAGTGTGTCCTTGGGTAAATCACTCTGTTTCTCTTTGCCTCCATTTACTCATCCATAAAACAGAGATAATAGCACCCACCTCCCAGAGCAGCTATGAGGATCATAGCAGAGTATATTTGTAAAGCATTTAGTATAGTGCCTGGTACATAGTAAGCACTCTATAAATGTTAGCTATTATTATATGGAATGTGTAGATATTCATGTATATCACTCCACTGTGCAACTGCTGCTCTGCCTGGTTTCAATTCCACTGAACAAGATGCCCTCTGGTCTCCCCAACTCCCCCTTCACTGCCCTCTTTTGTGCACTGTCTCCTGTCCTTAGGTTGTCAGTTCCTTCAGGGCAGGGACCGTCTTTCTTTTTATTAACTGTTTCCCCAACTTAGCACAGTGTCTGCCACTTACTACAGATTGGATTGGCTCTATCTATAGTATATACACATATATTCATGCATGGGCATGGGTTAATATCCACACAATTGTCATGTTACCACGTACACATGAAGAATGTGGCTAAACAAATCCCAGAGACATTGCCCTTCCCCACATGCCTTACTTTGTATCCACCCTTTTGTCTCTGTCCATCCATGCACAATGGAGAACAGTAGTATCATAAGTCTTTAAAATCTGGACAACTGAGACAGCTAAGGTCGTGCCACAGATAGAGCATCAGCCCTGCAGGTAGGAGGACCTGAGTTCAAATACAGCCTCAGCTATATTTTTGTACAGTTTAGGGGATGCATTTTCTTTTTTTTTTCTTTCTTTTTTTTTTGTTTGACTACAATGGTATAGAATATAGAGAAGAATATAGAATATACAGGCAAATAATATACAACATTATTATTAGTTGTGTGAGCCTCTGGTTACCTAAAAAGCAACAAACAAAAAAGCCTGGGGAGCTCTGAGATCCTAGAGATGTTGGTAATTAGTAGGGAAGTAATCACACTTGTCCTTATAGTCTTGTTATCTAAGAAAAAAGTTGTGATGTACATGGAATATTCCCTATGAACTGACTAAGAGCTAAGGGTTTCCGCTGCTGGACTAGGAAGAGTACTAAGGGGAAAAAAATCAAAGCACTTTAGCTAGTTGGGATAAGCCTGCTCTTTGTTTTAAATCATTTGGTCCCTAAGGCTAAAATATAAGGCAAACCAGGGGAGGCTTTCTGCTTGTCAGAGGGCAAAGGACTTTCTGCTTTTTCTAAAAGAGCTGCTGGTGGAGCTATGAATCAGTCCTAGTATTCCGGAAAATAATTTGTATTTATGTAAATAAAGTGATTCAAATGTCTATACTTTTTGACCTTGAGATTCTCCTGCTAGGCATGTACTCCAAGAAGGCCAGTGATAAAAAGAACAGTTCCAGATGCACTAAACCATGTATAGCTGTACCTATTTTGTAACAGCAAAGAACTAGGAGGTGGGGCAAAAAAAAAAAAAAGTAGATGTCTATTTTAAAATAGCTAAATAAATTGTGGCACATGATTTTAATGGGATATTACTGTTCTATAAGAAATGATGAATGTATATGACGGAGGTGTCAAACATGAGAGGCAATATTCCCAAATGGAGCAAAACCAGATTAAAACATAATTGGGAAATATTAAACAAAATAAATAAAAACACACTAGAAAATAGATAATCTTAATATGTGGTTTTCAAGTCAATATGTGTTTCACAGGTATATTTCTGTACAGTTTGGTGGATGCATTTTCTTTTTTTAAATTTTATTTTAACTCCAATGTTATAGAATATAGAGAAGTATGGGAACACCTGTATAAAATAATTCAATGCTAGGAAAAGCAGAATCAGGCAAACAATATACACCATTATAACAGTCATATAAAAGAAAAAAAAAGGCAATAAGAAAACCAAAACTCAAAGTTATGAAGTTGAGTGACCAAACTTTGCACCAAAGCAGAGATTTGGAATTTCTGCCCAAACCCTCCCTGGCAGAGAAAGAGAACTATGAGTTTGGAATTTTGTGTATAATGTCAGACTAGGTTGATGTGTTGGTTAGTTTGAATGTTTTTGTCTTTTCCTCTGAACTGTCTTTTAATTTTTTTTTAATTCTTTGTTATAAAGGTTAGTTCTCTGGGAGAAGGAGGGGAGGAATATTTTGAGAAATGATGGTGCTATAAAAACAAAAATCAATAAAAATTTAATTAAAAATAAAATAAAAGAGCTTGCTCAAGTATATGAGTAAAGACTTCAAGCTAAAGTAGCATGGCAGCATTTTAACAAAACATTTTTAGCAAAGTCAGAAGGTAAAGTCAGCATAGACTTCAGCCAACCATGGTCTGCAGAGACTCCATTTTCAGCAGAACTATATCTGTCAGCAAGACAGGAAAGCAGTATCTGATGGCAACTATGAAGCCCATAGGAAGGCTAGTCTAGCAAAGAGTAGAAAACTAGTATCATCATAAACAGCATTATGTATGTGTGTATATGTGTGTATGTATATGTATATGTATGTACAAACACAAACATAGTATGTGTGTATATGCACACATATATGTATGTGGTCATACAGGCCCACATATGGGCACGGTGTGTATACATCCATACACATGTGTACACACATAAGTATATATGTATGCATGAGTATATGCATACATGTACAATGGGTGTGTGTGTGTGTGTAATCACCCAGAAGATATCAGAAGTCCTACCTATGTGACTACCTATGTCACTTAGCCTTTCTGGGCTTAAGGAGGGAAAGCCAATAATAGATTAAAGGTTTAAAACTTGAGTACATGAGAAAATAATAAAGGAATTAGGGTATTCTTGAGGCAAAGCTGGTTATAGTGGAAACTGATAAGTCTTATGTGTGCTGCATTTGAAGTTTCAACAGGAAACATTCAAGACAATGTTTCACTGTAAACTAAGGATTTAGAATTAGAGCTCAGGGGAGGAGATAGAAATCTTGGAATAAATTACATAGACATAATAATAATAATGATTAACATTTATATAGTTCTTTGAAGTATATAATGCACTTTAAATATTTTAGAGTGCTTAATTCTTAAAACAACCCAGTGAGACTGGTCATATTACTACCACCATTTAATAATGAAACTGATAGTTAACCAGGTTAAGTGATATGTCCGAAGTCACAAAGTTAGTAAGTATCTAAGGCAATATTTAAACTCATGTCTTCCCAACTCCAAGATCAACACTTGGAGTGGAAAAGTCCACTTGGGAAGAGTAAAGAGAAAATATAAGAGGTCCTGAAGATAGAACAAAGGGCAACCCATATGAAAATTTCAAGATTAGAAGGGGAATCTAGTAAAGGAAACAAATGAACATTTGGTAGCCAAGTTGCACATAATCATGGAAGGTTAGGAAAAAATTTCACAGAAGTCAGCAATGTTAAATGCTACAGAAGGAAGAAGAAGAAGAAGAAAGCCTGGGCAAACCAAATGTTGTGGTCAGTGATTAGTTGCGATCTCAGAAAAAATTCTTTAGAGTAGTGGGAATAGAAGTCAGATTATAAGGAGTGAGGAAATAAAGAGTCCAGATATACTTTATACCTTTAAGAAGGTAAGGAATGACGGGCCTGGAGTCAGGAGGACCTGGTCCAAATCCGGCCTCAGACACTTAACACTTACTAGCTGTGTGACCTTGGGCAAATTACTTAACCCCAATTGCCCTGCCCTCCCCCCCTCCAAAAAAAAAAAAAAGAAAAAGGAAGAAGGTAAGGGATGTAAATAAGAGAAAAACAAGCTGATCACTTCAGAAAAAAAAAAGGGAGAGTCTTAAGAATGGTCTTTTTTAAAGATGGTGAACAAGCCTTCTTTATCCTGGGCAACATCATGTGGCCCACATCTAAGTAGATCTGGAGTACCATTTGAACCCACATATTAAGGTATGATCAGACAGATGACATCATACCTTTGGTTATAGTCAATACTAGTAAGACTTATAGCTGAGGTTCACACTGGAAGAGGATAGAGAAGGGGAGAAAATGAAGAAGAAATGGAGGAAAGACAGAAGAAAGTAAGGTAGGATAAGTAATGAAAAGGATACGGTGGATGCTTTGCATTTACGGACTTGTCTGGCTTCAGTGCCATGGAACAAGGTGCTTCCTGGTGTACCATTCTGTACCATCCCCCCTCCCTCATTTTTCTGCCTCCTTTTGTCAATTCTCTCTTTTTTACAAGTTCTGTGAGGGCAGGAATGGCTTTCTTTCTATTAACTCAATTTCCAGTGCTTAACATAGGGTCTGGCATATAGTAGACATTTAATAAGTGTTTATTGGATCAGATTGGATTAGACTGATAGTCTCAGGCAAGGACAAAAAAGACCTGGCCTCTTACCAGAGGTCAAAAATATGGAAAGCTCTAATCAGAAATTATTGCTATGAGTCTAGATTGAAGTGAATAGGTTCTTCTTATCTGTTGACAATTGGAAACTAGGTGGGTGCTGGATAGAGAACAGAACCTAGAGTCGAGAAAACCTGAGTTCAGATATGGCCTCAAACATATTTGCTTTGCATTAGCTTCCTCAACTATAAAATTAGGATAATCATAGTACTTATTAGGGTAGTTGTGAGAATCAAATGAGATAATATTTATAAACTGCTTAGAACAGTCTATATTAATAAATGCTTGTTTCCTTCCTTCCTCCCTCCTTCCCTTCCTGGGTGGCTCCTTCACTGAAGGAAAGTCTTTTCATTCTTAAAAGAACATTTACCTCTTATGTCAGGTCTTTTAATTCCCCAGGGTGAAATATATGTCATCTAGCTAGAAACTCTTACTAGAAAATTCCATGCCCTCTAAGTGTGTTGATAACTTTTGACAACTCAGTTCTCCTGCAGGACTATAGCGTTCTCAGTTTCTCTTTCATTGGAGTCTTGCTTCTACTAGGTCCTTCAAGGACTAAAATCATGTACCATAGGAGTTAATGTCTCCAGGCTGCATTCCAGACTTCTACCACCCTGCTCAAGCTCTTCATCCTGAAGAATCCCTCTGACCCTGGAATTCACATATTGAATCCTTTTGGACCCCTCCCTCTGAATCAATGACTTCTACCAGAACCTCCATTTGTGAAAGGCTGCCTTCTGTAATCTTTCTACCATGCTCCAGCTCCTCCTTTTCATCTTCCTTTAGAATGTAATCTCCTTAAGGGCAGGGACTATTTTTCTTTCTATTTATATTTGTATTAGGAGTGCTTATCACAATGCCTGATCCATAGTGAATAGCATTTAATAGATACTTAATGACCCAATGGACTGACTGACTGAGGATAAAGAACACCTTATTTCAGAAAGGAGGGACAGAGAAGAACATAGCTAAACATGCATTTTAAATTGCATAGAGAATAGACAAAGGCTTTTATTAAATGAGATGGCCTTAATCTCATTTAAACAGGCAACAAAGTTCAATGAAGAGGGCTAGAAAGTATAGTTTAAGGGACATGAGTTATGTAGGAAAAGTCTTAAAAAAAAAAAACTGCTGCCAGGCATCCTTTGTTATCAATAAAAGGCTACAAGTTTTTCAGAGCAACAGGAAGGGCCCAGGAGAAATTAAGATTAAGACACAGATTCTTCATTTGAAATGCCTCTTCCAGCCATTGTTTCTTCTCCATTCTCAATATGATTATTCCAGTTCACATCATTATCTCTTACTGGGAATACTGTAACACACTCCTATTCAGCAGCAAATCAATGGCTTTGAACTTACCTCTCGGTCCAAGAGTGCCGGTGACACTACAGTGACGATGTCTCCTTTCTCAGGATCAATATAGAACATGTTGGGAGATGGCTTGTCAGGAGTCTGCTGCAGAATGTTGTATCGCAGGAGGGCATTGTCTGTGGAAGGGTCATCAGCATCAAAGGCTGTCATACGCATCACAGTAGTTCCTGCAGGGAATGGGATAGAAAGGCAGGAGATGTTATTATGACTCACAACCAACATCAGGCAGGCTCTGCTTGGCACAAATGACACTGGGAAGACTGTTCACCACTCAAAATTAAAAGGAAATAACATTCACTGGATCCCTTGTTTTCTTACTAAATTCCATTAAAGGATTCAATAAAAACAAAGAAAAGATATATAAGGCATTTTGTTGTTGTTTTGTTCAGTTGTATCTGACTCCTTATGATCTCTTTTTTGTTTGTGTTTTAGCAAAGATACTGGAGTGACTTACCATTTCTTTCTCCAGCTCATTTTACAGATGAGGAAACTGAGGCAAACAGTTAAGCAACTTACCTAGGATCACACATCTAGTGTCTGAGACCACATTTATACTGAAGTCTCCCTTACTACAGGTTCTGGGCTCTATTCACTGTATCACCTAACTGCCCTTATAAAGCATACAGTAGGCATAAAGTTGAACTGAGCTTTCCAGTGTTGGTCTCTGGTCATGTCAAGAATTCCTGCTTGATATTTATCAGCTGTGGCCAGATGGCTATTAGACCATGAGGCAAGGCTTAAGGATTTGATCACCTAGATGTCCATGTCATACCTGCCAGTCTTGCTAACTTAGGCTACAATTACAGGAGCTATGACCAACTAAATCAACCATATTTTCCAGTCCCGACATTCTGTTGCAATTATTTAGCCATAGAATAGTCTTGTGCTTGGGGTATATGCTGAATGTATTCACACAACTCAGAGATAAGAGGAGTCTGGATAGGATAACCTTTCTCAGGATCATCCATCTCAATAGGCAAATCTACCAATCTGACTTCCTCAGGTATCTAAGTTGATTCTGTCTGTCTGTCTGTGTATTTATCTGTGTATCTATCTATCTATCTAGCTGTATAATACATGTATCTCTTTTTGTATTTATACAACTATATACTCAACTATGTAAGTTGACTATATGTATATATACACATACATCTATATATCTGTGAACATATATATGTGCATATGTAGATACACATGTATATGCAGGTACACACACATCTATAAATATATGCATGCATGTTATATATGCATACGCAGTCAGTAGCCACATATCTATAAATACATGTATTATATACATATATATGTAAGAGTAAACCTACATGTCCATCAAAATATTGAGCCAATTTATTATGAAAAGTTATTTATGTCAATATACTATCAAGTTAATATCCCTTTCAACTGTTTTAAGATATTATGTATCCATTATCTGCTAACTTATTGCTTTACAATGTTATGTAACTTATCTTATATTTTGATCTGTATTCCCCTTGGCTATTATGGCTGTTCACTCAGCAAAAAGACAGAGGCTGTAGGATTGAGAAAGTTTCTGGACTGTATAAGCCTATTCATTGTGGCAACTATTTCCTACCATTGCAGTTTCTCTAGGAAATGGTGATAAGAGGTGATGTTTTTACTTTTGGTGGTTTGCTTTTTTTTTTTTTAAATACGTTGCCAGCTTATTTGAAAAGGTTCAATTGAAGCCACTACGATCAAAAAGTATCTTTTTCCCATAAATAGCCTTTCTTCTAATTTGTCATTGATTTGATCTTTAATCAGCTTATAATCTGACTTCACAGAGGCAGATGAGTCTGTAGTGACATTAGCATTTCTAATATTCTAAGATATAGTCACTTAAGAAAATATTTTCTAGTGTTTGCCATTTTTAGCACCTTCAGATTCTTTTCTTGAAGAAATTATTGTGAAGATGTAACACAGGTCCCATTTAATCACTAAACCTTCAAAAGCTATCCCAAGTTCAAGGCAGGCTTTGGACTAAGCTTTTCAAAAACATAATTACAAAGCCCTAACTGAGGAGCCTTTAAAAGCACATTTAAACAAACAGATAAAAAGGATGGAGGAAGGAGAACACCTATGTATATGTGCCAAGTTACATAGTGTAGAGAGTAGCCACAAAGAATGAATAGCAGCTGAGAACACAGAAATTCACAGAAGACAAATTCTAAGAAAAGAAGCAGGAGAAAAATGCATACAGCCTCAAATGATTATATATAAATACCCAAAAATTTAGGCATCATTCAAAAAGAACAGAAAGTTATATCTTAACACTAAAATGAATATTTGGCTTGATAAATATCAGTAAGACTTAATGTGGTGAAACTTATAACAGGATCATGGTTCTGGGTAGGTATTCCTTATTCTAAAGAAATAAGGTTAGTAAAATGAGATGGAAAGGGGAGTAACATTATAGGGTAAGAAAACCTATTCATATGAAGAAATCTGAGAAAAGGGAGAAAAATATGATGGAGAATATCTTGGTGAAGGTCAAAGGATGGAGAAGCAGATATTTTTTTTTTTCCATTTGAGTATGTTACAGACTAACTGGATAAAAAAGGGGAATATTGGAGAGTGTTGGAAACAGATCATAAGCCTGGCATAGAGGTATGGTATCATGATACTATGGGATTTCAATTATACATACATCATCTGGAGCTCTCTATCTCTTTCAAAAGCAGAGCAGGTAATCATTTCGTAATTTGCCTTAGTGATCATTTCATCCTTCAAAAGTTGAAAGAACAAACAAAGGAAAATTCTACTCTGGATATGATTTTCCCCAACAGGGAGGGACTGATTATTGGGGGTGAAAATGATGAGAACTTGAGGGAGCAGATGGGGTCGGATGATAATTTCATTCTTGAGTTTGTGGTAGAGGAGAGTATATAAAGTAATGGTCTGACATGTACCCTTCAGTTCAGTCACTTTTCAGTCCTGTCTGACTCTTCATGACCCTATTTTTTATTTTCTTGGCAGAGATACTTAACTGGTTTGCAATTTCCTTCTCCAGCTCATTTTACAGATGAAGAAACTGAGGCAAACTGGGACCCCAGGATCACATAGCTATTAAGTGGCTAAAATCAAATTTGAACTGAGAGGAGTCTTCCTGATTCCAGGCCTGTGTACTCTATCTACTGTGCCACGTAGATATCCTAACATATATCCTGCATTTGGAGAAATCTGATTTCAAAGGGTTCAGAGCGAACAAAGATAGAATTATATGGAGCAAAATGCTATGGGAGAAGTCAGCCCTAAAGAATTGGAGATGATCAGGAATGAAAATCTTAAATGAAATGAAAAAGGGAAACAATTCCAATTATAAGGGGTAAAAATAGGATTTGCCTGATTAAAATGAATGCACAGGGAACTCACCAATCAATTTAGATCTTTAAAAGAAGTGTACAGAAAATGGAAGATCAGATTTTTTTAAAAAAAGAATGAATATAAATAAATGAATAAAAAGAATAAATACTATCCTTTGAATATTAGGAACACAAGCTCAGGAGCTAAGGCTGACAAGGCAAACTAAAAGTGACAAAAAGAGGTTTATTCATTTTTTTCTGCCTTTGTGGGGGTGGGGAGAGAAGAACATCAAAAAAGATATAAGACCTTTTTTTTTGGAGTAGATGGGATGATTATTCTTTTTTTTTATTTTAATTTTTTGGGGGGAGGGCAATTGGGGTTAAGTGACTTGCCCAGAGTCACATGGCTGGGATGCTTATTCTTTATGAAACAGAGAATGCAGAGTAGCTCAACTTTCAGTTTTCTTTTTTCTGTGAAATCTGAAGTTCTGTGAACATCCATTTGCACTGGAAATGAAAATAAAAATTAGTAGGAGGTACTTCATACTCAGGATAAATAAGGAAATAATAAGAAGTCATTTGGGTTCCTTTAATGAATTTGTCACCTGCTCCAAATGAACTCCATTCTCAGATACTGAAATAACTAGTGGATGTGATTGTCAAATTTCTTTCAGTGATATTTTTAATATAATGGACAATAGGAGAGGTCTCATAAGATGAGAAAAGGATAAATGTCTTGAGTTTCAAAAAAAGGGGAGATTATATAGTCTAAATACTATAGGCCAGTGAACTTGACTTTGGTTCATGAGAAAATTCTAGGAAATTTCATTAAAGAGATACTTACTGAAACCTAGACTATGAAGAAGTGATTATAAAGAACTAGTGTGACCCAAAGACCCCAGTTTTTGGGATAAGAACTCACTATTTGACAAAAATTCCTGGGAAAAATGGAATACAGTATGGCAAAACCGGGCATAGACCGGTTTTTTATAGACATATCTAACACCATATACCAAAATCAAGTCTAAATGGGTACATGATCTACATACAAAGGCTGATACTGTAAGCAATCTGGGAAAGCACAGAACAGTTTACCTGTCAGATTTATGGAGAGGGGAAGACTTTATGACCAAACAAGAATTAGAGAGTATTATAAAGTGCAAATTGGATAATTTTGATTACATTAAATTGAAAAGTTTCTGTACAAACAAAGCCAATATAACCAAGATTTAGAGGGAAGAGGACAATTGGGAAAGAATTTTTACAACCAATGTCTCTGATAAAGGCCTCCTTTCTAAAATATACAAAGAATTGAGTCAAATCTATAAGAATTCAAGCCACTACCCAATTGATAAATGCTCAAAGGATATGAACAGGCAGTTCTCAGAAGATGAAATTAAAGATAGCTATAAGCATATGAAAAAATGCTCTAAATCACTATTGATTAAAGAAATGCAAATCAAAACAACTCTGAGGTATCACATCTTACCAGTCAGATTGGCTAAGATGACAAAACAGGAAAATTACAAACGCCGGAGAGGATGTGGAAAAATTGGAACACTAATGCATTTTTGATAGAGTTGTAAACTGATTCAGCCATTCTGGAGAGCACTCTGGAACTATGCCGAAAGGGCTATAAATATTTTCATACCCTTTGACCCAGCAATACCACTTCTAGGGTTGTATCCCAAAGAGATCATAGAAGTGGGAAGAAGACCCACATGTACAAAAATATTTATAGCAGCTCTTTTTGTGGTGGCAAAGAACTGGAAATTAAGGGGATGCTCATCAATTGGGGAATGGCTAAACAAGTTGTGGTATATGAATGTAATGGAATACTATTGTGCTATAAGAAATGAGGAGCAGATGGACTTCATATTTACCTGGAGAGGCTTATATGAACTGATACTGAGTGAGAAGAGCAGAACCAGGAGAAATTTGTATACAATTATAGACACAACATATATGTGACAACCAACTTTGATAGACTGGTCCCTTCTCAGCAATGCAGGGTTATAAGACTCAGGGTCAAAAGACTCATGATGGAGAGAGATGTCAACATTCAGAGAAAGAACTAGAAAGAACAGAGTTTGAATGCAGATTGAAGCAAACTACCTGCTCTCTTTCTTTTTCTTGTTTGGTTTTGTTTCCTCTTTTCCATTGTTCATTCCATAGGTTACAATCCTTTATAACCTGACTAATGTCTAATGTGAAAGTATTTTCAGATCCTATACTTGATTGCATGCCACCATGGGCAGGGGGGTGGGGAGGTGGAGAAGGAGGGAGAGAAAATTTGAAACTCAAGGGAGTGTGGAAATGAATCTTGGAAACAAAAAGTAAACAAACAAATTAATAAAGACATTTTTTTTAAAGAACTAGTGTGGGTTCATCATAACTAGATCATGCCCAACTAAACACATTTGGCATGTTTATTTTTGGTCAATTACTGAAATAGTAGATGAGGGAAATGTTGCTGTTCCCCACATTATAGCAAAACTTTTGACACTATATCTCATATGTGTGTGTGTGAAAGATAGAAAGATGTAGATTAGATGATAATCTAATTATACAGTTTCAGAACACATTGGATGGCTGATCTCAAAGTCTCAGATTAGTTGTTAATATTCAATGTAAAGATGGCAGCAGGTTCCCAACGTTTAGTCTTTAGAACATCTGAATCAATAACTTTGAAAAAAACAACCCATAGATGACATACAAATTAAGTTCACAGTTGATACAAGCTGAAAGATACAGTTAAAACACTGCATGACCTAGTAAAAAGATACTGGTAGGCCAGAATATTGGGATGAACCTAATAAGACTGATAGGGATCAGTGTAAAGTTGTTCACTTAAGTAAAAAAAAAAATTGAACAAAACAAAAATCAATCAGTAACAGAATGGTGAGTCATGATTAGGGAGCAGTTCTGAAAAGAATCCAATTTTTGTTGTTGTTGGGTTGTAATTTCAATATGAGTCAATGGCATGATGTTGCAGTTTCAAAAAAAAAGTACTAATCCAATCTTGGGATGAATAATGCAGGCTATAGTTATAAGGAATAAGGTGATGAACGTATCATTATACTCTAACCTTGCCAGTACACATCTGGAGTACTGAGTTTATTTCATAACACAATAAAGGAATTAATACTCATGAGAATGCTCAAATAAGGACAATCAGGATGGGGTTGAAGGTACTTGAGACCATGTTAAAGGACGATAAAGGAATTTAGTTTCTGTAGCTTGGAGATGACCCAGGGGTGCCATGATAGTGATTTTCAAGTATTTAAAGGATGTCATGCAGAAAATAAATTAATTTATTTTCTTTGGTCCCAGAAGGTAAAACAAAAAGGAATGGATGGAAGTTACCGAGACTAATTATTAGACTTGAGATTAGGAAACAAATAAATAACATCGTAACACTGAAAGACTTTTAAATGTGGAATGGGCTTCCATGAAAGATGGTAGGTTTTTCCTTCTTTGAAGTTTTTAGCTGGATGACCATGTTTGAGTGTGTTATACTAAAGAGTCCTCTGACTATAGGGTTTGAACTTAGATAAATGCTGAAGTCACATCCATATCTCAGTCTATGATTCTGTGGTCCTTTTACCAGACCAACCAACCATAGGACACTGTTCAAGAAGCATTTACCTGAAATAAAAGTAAAATTAAGAAATATATTGTTAAGTAAATAACCAGTATCCATTCCTGAAATGGCTGCCTCCTCACCCTTTTCTGAGATGGTGGTAGGATAGAAAACTTGTGTTAAAATTGTATCTTGTTCTGGTCCCCTTGAGTACTCTGCACCCCTTCTAGTTAATAAAATAAGTTTATAAGTAGCCAGTATAAAGGGGTGAAAGCAGGAAGTCAGATTGCAAAGGGGAACCCGGAAGTCTTGTATAAACCATCCCAAAGATCAAAGGGCCATAATTTACAAATTATATAATTTATTAATCAAAATACACACACTGATGAGATATGCTGAATCAGGTGAAGCCATCTAGGTGCTGCTTGTCAAGATTTCTGAACCTATTATATGTAAATTCCAGACAAAATCCACACCTCCACAGCTTCAGACCAGCAAAACTTCAAAACTTTGAAATGATGACTTTGAAGCTTTACTCATAGCTTTGACATGATTTGAATATATTAATAAACTAACCCCAAGGTGACACAGATAGGAGTTAGTCTGCTTCCCTCCAAAACCCTATAAAATGAGACCTAAAACTCCTGCCCTTCCTCCTCCCCCTCCTCCCTCTTCCATCTCCATTGATTCCATGCTATTGTGTGTTCCCAACTCTAATCTGTGGCTGTGTGAATAATATTGCCCCTCACCATCCTCTTCTTCACACTGTCTTTGTTCACCATTCCATTCCCCATCCCTGAGCTGTGCTGTCTGCCACTGTATCTCTCCCCAGTTTGTGATGCTTGTCTCTATACCTTCTGTGCCTTATTAAAGGGTGACTGTAGCCCTGTTTCCCACTAACAATCAGTGGTCTTTCCCAATGATTACCCAAAAAACTGGGTTTACCTGTTCTCATTTCACTATTTCATAAATTATCCATTCAGTACTGATCTCAGGGCTTTTCTGGCACCACATACCACATACCACACACTCAAAGGGAAATGGAAATTCACAAGTAATCTGAAGATGTGTGTTGTAGCTTTAAAGTCTGTGTTGTTCTGCCTAGTCTAAGTCCCCTTTCAACCTTGGTAGAAAAAGGTAGAGAGCACTACTTATCACAAGAAAAGAAACTTGACAGTTTTAAAAAAAATCTACAAGTAACCCCATCATCACCCCTTTTATGGCTACCATCTGTCTTCTCCCCACAACCATCTCATCTAGGGAAGGGTAAGGTTTTCCTGGACAGTACTCAGACCATGAAATGGTGAATCATAGTGGTCTGCAAGCAATGAAAGACATTCACTAAAGATTTACCAAATGTATCTTTCTTTTTTCCCTCCTTATTCTCCTTGGGGCTGAGTTTCTCTCGTGAATTTTTCTTTCCTCCTCTGTTCTGAGAAGGTTTTCATCACTCAGCATCTGGTGATGTCTCACCCTATTAAACTCTGCATATAGACATATGCCTCCTTTTAAATGAATATGTGTGTGAATAAAGATAATACTAAGTCAATATAACTGAATAGTCTTGATCCTTGTTTTGTTAGGTTTTGTTTTAATTTCTTGATCCTGAAACATGTTTTCTGGCATAGTTTTCACTGTCTTCCTTGTGCCCACCTTTGTATTGCAGACCTTGAATACCAAATTATTTGTAGACATAGTTTGGAGGATCTTGCCAAGGTCTTCAAAGAATTTCCCTATTTTATCCTTTGCAGCAGATGTTGGCACATATATTGCAATTATCTTCATTGGTCAGGATGCATGTAAACAAAATTTAACAAAAAAAAACAGCTTGCTTCTACTCATTGTGAGTGCTTGAAGGCAGGATGACCATGTGTCCTAGGAAATTATATTTCTTATTTCCTTTGGGGTGAAAAACAGAATCAACTCTTCCAAATATTTCATTTGCCTCTCCAAAGAGAATCTATATATTCTTCTTCCATTTGGCTGTGACTTCTTTGTTTTATGGTTTCATTTCAACTTCTTTAAATCTTATTACTTCATTTACCACTCCCTCCACATACCCTGTGATGCAAGGATACTGACGTCCTTGCTGATCCTCACATACAATATGACATCTCCTGACTCTGGACATGGTCGGTGTTTGTTTAACATGCCTCACATATCTCCCTCTTCTCTACTTCCACCTCCTGGAAGCCCTAGCGTCTTTCAAATCTCCATTAAATTACCACCTACTGCAAGAAGCCTCTCCCAGTCCTCATTAACCTGAGTGCACCTCCCCCCATGTGATGGCCTATTTATCCTTGTTTAGGCATGGTTATTTGCATGTACTCTCTCTGCATTCCACTGTGAAAACCTTGTGAGCAGGAACAGTTTTTATCCTTTCTTTTCATTTCTATTGTTCAGCACATAGTAGGCACTTAATAATTGCTTCTTGATAACTTGAATGTAAATATGGATGTGATACAGTTCCTCTATATACCTTAGAGGTTTAGTGGGAGGCTATAGCGGTCTAGGGGTGATTTAAAAATGTGTCTTTCAATGACTGCTTAAGTCCAAAATGTCATCACCAGTGGCTAACAGGGGCAGCTAGGTGGCACAGTGGGTAGAATGTTCAACCTGGAGTCTTGAGTCCTGAATTCAATTTTGGCTTCAGACATTTATTATCAGTGTGACTTTGGAGAAGCACTTTAGCTTCCTCACTTGTAAAATGAGCTGGAGCAAGAAATGGCAAACTCCTCCACTGTCTGCCAAGAAAACCCCAAATGAGGCCACAAAGAGAAGGATATTAATGAAAAATGCCTAAATAAAAAAAAAAATTGACAGATATCCTGGTAAGGGGCCTTTGAGTACTTAGATGGCAGACAAAGTTTGTTACCTAGACCTGCTCGCCTCTTTGGATTACCTATATTTCCCAATATGCTCCCCCATCCTCCTCTTCCCTTCTCAGAGAGCCACACATTATTATAAAGAATAAAAAAGGGGAAAATGTTCTGCAAAACAACCAACATATGGAAACAATGACAGTATTTGTAGTATCCCAGACCCAGAATTGTCTGTCTCTGCTAAGAAGCAGGGGAAGATGACTCCTCTTTGTCTCGTCGGGACCAACCTTCATAGTTCATCATAGTTTCCACACATTCAGTTTATTTTGCTGTAGTTTTCAAAAAGTTTCCACTTAATATATATCAAGTCTTGCTAAGCACCAGAGATACAAAGACTAAAGTGAACTAGTCTTGCTGTCAAAGAATTTACAATTGAGCAAAGAAAATTATTCTGGTCCTTCTAATCATTGAAACCATTTCCCATAGCCTCTTGACAACAGATAAAAAGTAATAATGTATACAGGGTTTAGGTGGGTGACCTAAGTAAGCTCATGATATCGGATGTCAGAAAATGGCCCTTTCCATGGATCCTCCTTGATATCTTTCCCTGTCCTCTGACTGCGGTTCAAAGTCATTGAGCCTTAGTGCTGCCTTATTTCAGTCCAGATCCTTCCTACTTTAGGTCATGCCAGTCTAGTTTAAAAATATCTATCAACTCCTAGTCAGGGAATCCCTGGCCTGATTTGTCAGCAGACCTGGATCTTGCTCAAATGCCGACCCCCCCACCCCCAATAGTAGGTGCTCAATGAATGCCACTTGACTTAATCATTGGACAAAGACAATCGGACTGGTGAATTAGATGATAATGACGAAAGGTGAGCTAGGCTGAAGAGCACTGTACGTCCCCAGTGGATGCCCTGTTCTATCTCCTTAGGTTATGGTATTATTCTTTTTTTGAAATGTCTCACCTTGTCTGCAGCTATATTATGCTTCTGATTATGGGGAAATAGTCTTCTAGCATTACAGGTTTAGAGCTGGAAGGGACCTTAGAGTGTATCTAGTTCATTTGATCTTGCCATGATTAAAAACAAAGTCGAGGGAAACTAGGTCCATTCATTGTTAATATGAATATCCTGGATCCTTCTACCAGTTCAACCTCTGTAATTTAAGTGTTGGACTTGAGAGTCCACAAGACATGAGTTCAAATCCTGCCTCAGACACTTACTAGCTGTGTGGTCCTGGATAAGTTACTGTGCTTTGATTTCATCATCTTAGGGGTTGGACTCAGGGTCTCTAAAGGCCTGAGTCTCAACCCATGATCCTATACATGTAACATCTTTAGTGACCAGATGAATAGCACCTTAGTTATGGATAAAAGGCTCAGTCTTGGAGTTAGGAAAACCTGGGTTCAAATGATAACTGTGGAACATACTGCCTATGTAACCCTGAGTAATTCTCAGTGATTCCAAAGAAATCTTGAAGATTTCCAAGAGATTGTTGTGGGGAAGTTTCTGCAGGAACTCCAAACTAGATGAAATCACAGGTTGCCCCCCACACACATTAATGCATTAATGTTGTACAATAAAGGCAGCAATAGTATAGTATAAAGGGCCTCATGAAACTCTACTATTCTAGGAAGTGCAAAATGATGTTGGTGTCAGGTAAAATGAAGGATCATTAGAAACATTTCCTGCAGGTATGAAGGCATATACTTTGTGATTTCAACCTTCTCTACATTCACAATATTTACTCTCTAGAGGGTCAAAATAAATTATAATTGCTCTGTTGCTCCCGGAGCCAGATGGAATAACACAGGTCCCTTCAAAATCAAATAATTACAGGTTAATCATTGGAAAGCATAATGACGAAGTCATTTTCAGGAGTAGAAGGACCCAGCAGTCAGCCTGACAAGCTGATAAACAATTCTGATTGTTCTGCCTTGGGCAGACAGTCCGTTTCCTCTTGACTGTATTTCTGTGATTAAAAAATACTGCCTGCCAGAGTGACCTTGAAGAGACCTGTTTGAAGTTTTGCTTCACTGCCACTTCAGGCACCCTTAAGAAATGGAGGCAAGATCTGACAGTGTGGGGGTTTCACCAGTGATGAAAGGTCAGCCCACTTCAGGAGCACCAGACATCACCAATGGGTGATTATGACGTTATCCTGTTCTTGAAATTTCTCACTTTGTTTCTGCAGTTATATTATGCTCCTAATTATGGGAAAGATACTCTCCTAATATCAGACCTGTAGGGCTGGAAGGGACCTTCAAGTTTAAAAAGTTCACCCGCCTGATTTTATAAAACTGAGTTCCTGAGAAATGAAATTATTTGATTAGAGACATTTAGGTAGTAACTAGCAAAGTTTGGATTTGAACCTAGGTCCTCTGACTACAAACCTGATATTCTTGCCACTGTACCACAAAGGTAGCTGACCTTTGAGAAAGAGTGAAGGGAGATATCTGAGAGGCAAATAGTCACTGAAATAACAAAGGTGTGTCACTTCATCTATGAAATCATTCCAGATTTTCTCTTCTAAATAGTTCTCTCTCTCTCTCTCTCTCTCTCTCTCTCTCTCTCTCTCTCTCTCT
>NW_027187359.1:24448034-24449321 GCF_028583685.1 Petaurus breviceps papuanus | reverse complement strand
TACTGTCCTTCCTTCCTTCCTTCCTTCCTTCCTTCCTTCCTTCCTTCCTTCCTTCTTTCCTTCCTTCCTTCCCTCCCTCCCTTTTCTTTTACACTTCTCAACACCCAGTTTAGTACCTGGCACATAGGAGACACTTGAAAATGTTTAAACTGAATATAATATTTTCTTTTTGTCTCTAAACACTTAGAACATAGTGCATTGTTGAATGAATGAATCTTAACCACAAATTTTTAGAAACCTAAAGTTTTAAAGGTGCATAGTTCTTAGCTTTTGTTGATGTTGTTTTTTTTTAAAGTAGCATGTAGTAATGACAATCTCATTTTATGTCTTATTCCCCAATTCAAAACAAAAACATCTGGCAATTAGTACTTAGGTTTATTTAGCTAGGTAAGATGAACATAAAGGCTGTTGACGTTGGGAGGCACAATGCCCTGGGACAACTTGCAGCTGCTCTGTGTTTCTAATTTGATAATAATATTGCTCTTTGGGACCCTCTCTGTTCAATGTCTATTAGATCCAGCCATTTCCTAAACTGTAAACATTTCCAAGACTCTCAAGTGGAGAAATCTAAGTTCCAAATTCTGCTTTTTTGGATGATGCTTCTGTGGCTTGTGTGATCTCACTCCACTTCATAGAATGGTTCTGAAAATCACCCAGAACCCAATCCTAACCCTAGCTCGAAACCTATAAAGGTGACTGTGGTGGCAGCAGCAGTACTAGCACAGACTTCCTGTTTAACAGTAACATTGCAGGTTTGCCCTGGACCTGCCAGAATTGTTGCTGGGAACACTAACTGGATCTCATATACTCCACCGAAGGTTCATATCCTGGAAATGTTCTTTTGTCTGTTTGAGGACCTAGCCTCTCTTTTTAAAACAAACAAACAAACAAACAAACAAACCCTAATGGCAAAAGTAGAAAAGCAAAGGATCTCAGCTAGAAAAGCAGCTTTAGCACAGCACAAACATTTCTCAGGCAGAACAGCATAATGGGAATATCTAACCAGTTCTGCTTTACTCACAGTAATAGGTGACAAGGTTAAATTCCAACTTAGCTAGTTTCTATTCTCCTCACTCAATTCACAGCCAGCAATGGAAATAAGGGCTTTGGATGTCATTGGGAAATTAACTTGGGGAAATTATATGAATAGTGGGGTACTGTATGAAGAAAATGAAATATGGATTCAGGAACCCTGGGTTCCCATACCAGTTCTACCATTTATTGTATGATTTAGTGCACATATCTATCTATCTATCTATCTATCTATCTATCTATCTATCTATCTAT
>NW_027187359.1:24415599-24448024 GCF_028583685.1 Petaurus breviceps papuanus | reverse complement strand
CTTTCTTTTTTCTTTGCTTTTTGGAGGGGGGAATGCAGGGCAATTGGATTTAAGTGATTTGCCCAAGGTCACATGGTTAGTATGTGTTAAGTGTCTGAGGCTGAATTTGAACTCGGGTCCTCCTGGCTCCAGGGATAGTTCTCTATTCACTGTGCCAACCTAGCTACCCCTAGGGCATGTTTCTTATTGCCCCTGAGAAACATTCCCCAGATATAAAATGCTGATTGATGATTTCAAAGGTTCCTTTCACCTCTAAATTCCCAGTTCACCCACATAGTCTTACTTCTTGAGTCTTGAGTCTGCTCTTTTGGGGACCCATCTCCACCTGTATTTTAGCTTAGTTTTACTTGGCTTTTTTCCAGAACTCCCATTCTCTAGCTCCACATGTCTTTCATGAGTCCCATGAGCTGGGTTTTTCTTCCCTCTATTTGTATCTGTCTTTTAAGGGTCACCTTGGGGCATGGCCAGTCATTGTTCACCCAATGGATATCACTCCCTTTGTAGTTCATTCAAGATACTTGCTTGAAGCTCATAAAAGGATCACATAGCCTGGTCAAATTTTTTTTATAGTTAAACACCATGTTTGGGGATTTTTTCTGTGATAAAGTCATAGGTTTTCAAAGTTCAACTTTCATACACTAAAAATCCATCCCTACTTTATACATATTATATACATGTATATATTTACATACACATAACATATGTACACACATGCATGTATATGCATGTGTGTTTTGCAAATGTCAGGTTTTCTGAAAGAGGAATTTTTGTCAACTAACATTGGGACAAAGAAAAAGGATTAATTAATTCTGGGCACAAGGGTGGAAAAAGCATTGTACTTGGAGGGAGGAGACCAGGGCCTTTCTTGCCCTTGTATAGTTAATAAGCTGTGTAACTTTGGGCAAGTTCCCTAACATCTCTAAACCTCAGTTTCCTCATAAGTACAATAAATCACGAAACAGGGGAAGGGAAGAAGCATTTGTATGTCCCCTTCTATGTGCCAGGCACTGTACTAAGTGATGTTTTTTTTTGTTCTTTTGTTTTTACAAATATTATCACATTTGATAACTAGCAACAACCCTGGAGGTAGGTGTTGTTATTATCCCCATGGTCACCATGGGAAGAACACATATGGCATCTCTGATTCCAGATGTTAGAACCTTGGAATATTTATTCTATAGGATTTAGAACTCTGAACATAGATTTACCTTAGATAATAATGTGTTCAATGATCAGAAAGCACCCCCTCCAGATGTACTTCCTTTCTACTTCCTGGGTCAATGACTAATGATCATTCACTCCCATTTCCCCCACCCCAAACCTCAGAGGTCTTTGCATTTTAAATGAGAAGCAAATACATCTCTGATGGGTAGAATTTCAGGTGCTCAGAGAGCAGTGATGGGGGTATCTTCTTACCTGGGATATGCCCACATGGGGCCTCAGAGCAGTTTTCTGCGCTGCCTTGTTTCTCTTTGTATCACTCTTACTACCCGGGAGAAGGTTTTCCCAATCTCAGCTCCTGCAACCCATTATGACTTTAGCCCTCTCCCCAATCTTACTCTCTGTTTCCTAACCACTATGCTAAACACACACAAAACAGGCAATAAATAAAACAAAAAATCAGTGTTTCCTAGCAATGGTTAAAGGTCTCCTCTGGCTCCAGCAAACACTAGGATGAACTTATCTGGCCCAGGGGACCAGAGAGATTCACTTCTGGGAACTGGGCTGAGGTCAAAAGATCTAATACCTTTCCACTAAGGAGACTGTTCCTGTATACCCAGTGTAGTCTTGTACTATATTCAGCAGTCTAAACAAAGCAGAAGAGATCAGCAGTATGCATGATAACACATTCTTCATTATTTTCTAGAAAGTGTACTTCCTTTCCTTAATTTATGGATATATATTCACAATACAAAAAGTTTGGATGAAAACTGAAAAAAATGCTATCAGTTTTTCAAATGTTATCAATTTATACTAGTCATAAAGATATCATATCCACTTTTTTTACTCCCCTCCCCAACAGAATGTTTCAGATAATTTTGGTGCAATTTATCCATCAGGAATGCATGTGGGCTACTGTTAAAAAAAAATCTAGATAGTCACCATGTAATTATGAAGGAAGTTTCCTATTTTTTCCCCTATAGAAAGTACCACTAATAATAGTTTATATTCATTTCTATTTAAAACCTCCAGCCACCATAAGCAAATGTCTTCTCTGCAGGTACTGAAAGAAAATAGAAGGGAAAGAGAAAAATTAAAATATTAAGGAGAGGAAAAAATGGCCTACTTTTCTAGTGCCGTCCTTCTCTTGGGCCACTAATGATTTCTTTGCTCAGCAGATGAGTCAGGGGCTGTGGCTAATGGGAGCTCTATAATTTAGCATTTCAGCTCCTCTTAGGTTGTGGTAAAAAATGCTGAACTAAACTCACAGAAAACAAATGTTTCTAATGAAGAAACATTCTGGGGAGCACAAGATGATCCAAAGGTGACACATTTGGCCTTTTTTATTGTTTTTCTTTTCTTTTTTAAGAATACCATCCCATTTAATAGCTGTCACAAGTGATTCTGCATTAGAATTTTCATGCACTGGATTTTTAATGCAATAGTCTCTGTTAGCATACTTATTTAACTGCCCTAAAGGCTGGAGGTTTTAAGTGCAAACCAATAATGACACATGCATTAAATTGGCACACAGCCAACAGTACAATTATTTGTCGTCCATTTATTTATTTCCAAGGGTTATTTATTTTTAGCCTGATAAATGTGAGGTAGGTGCATTATAGGCCTCATGACTATTTTACTCCCTGAATCCCTTTGCTTCATCATTCAATTTCTTGAGTGTCCGTGCCCTAGTTTTCTGTTGAGCTATTGTTTAATTAAATTTTAGCAGTCTCCTCCTTAGGAAATAAGACTGTTTGAAGAGAGGTGTTAAGGTGATGCATTTGTGAAATTGAGATCCAGTCTAGTACAATCCACTTTACCACACCGAGTTCTTTGTTTCATGAGGGAAGTTTAAGAGGTGACTTTGCTTAAACAAGTAAAAAAAAAATAATCTTTTTAGTTTCTCATTCCATTTTATGTATCTTACTGCTGATGGTGATCTTGGCAAAAAAACAAAAAAACCCAAACTATTAAAATAGAAACTCTTATCAGAATGTTCTTAGTAAGTAATCAGAAAAAAAGGCTGTGTGTATCATTCAGTTAGTCAATAAACATTTATTAAACAGCTAGCATGTGCTAGGCATTGTGCTAAGTGCTGAAAAAAAGTGTGTTTATACATAGGCATACATATGTATGTATGTGTCTTTGTATAGACATATAGACACACATGTATAGATACACATACATAAACACATATTTACTATCTTTGTATCTGTGTATACACACATATGTATATTTGTTGAATTAAACTTACAGATATATAAAATATTTATATATTTGAATATGAGAACTAAATTTTAAAAAGTAGATAGTTTAAAGAATTCTTCATAAAACAACAAAAACCACATTATTTTCATTTTTTACATTTACTGATTTTAAATATTTTAATTTTACTATATGATAAGACTATATGATAATGAAGCTAATTTCATTTATTATTCATGAGAATCTGTCTTGACACTTTGAAGTTAGCCCTTTAGTACACATGCACACACATATGTTTCAGGTAATATTTTAGAAGGTTTAGAATGGACTCAAGTCCATTGTTAGCCTAAGGGTTAGCTTCATAGTCACTTAAATAAACATGCAAACAAAACACCTAAATCTAATTTTCAATGTTATATCTTTTCAGATAACTTTGGTAAAACACTCTGCTCATATGAGGAGAATGGGATTGTACACTGGGGACAGGGAATTATGTTACTTGAGAATTTTGTTTGATTTTGAAACTAAACTTGTAACTTTATTGGTTTAGGAAACTTCTAGAAAATAAATTTCTTCAACCAATGTAAATCCTTTAACTTAGAGTCTCTGAGAACTTCGTGGAGCACTGAAAGTTTCCAGGTCACATAGTGAACAAACTTTGGAGGTAGAATTTGAATCTGGGTCTTCTTGATTCCTTGCCTAGTTCTCTATCCACTCTACTAGGCATCTTTTCTAACCTGGGATAATATTAGCTAGTCACAATGAACTGAAGTTAATTTTATATTTCCTTTGGCATATTAATTCTATTTGCATTTCAAAGATAACTATTGTCCATTATGTAATAAGATGAAATATTGCTGAGACAAGCAGCTTTCAACAGCCAAAGTTGGAAGTCACGTTGCAAGAGAACAGTGGCCACAGAGGAATCTTTATCATTTTCCTTTGGCTGCTGTAATGCTCTTTCCTTAAATTTTCCTGTTTTCTATTGTATCTGTTGATCATTTAAATGACAGCATAGATATAAAATTTATGAAAGTCACAGATGAGACAAAGCTGAGAAGTTAAACAATATTTTCTTCTCTATATCACCAGTGATTAGAACAGAATAATAAATGCTTCTGTATTGACTGAATCATAGCATAGCCTTTACAAAGAACCCCAGCAATCCTGGAATTCTTTTCCTCCTTACCTCTTCTTCTTAGAATCTCTAGCTTCCTTAAACAGCTAAAGTGTTGCTTTCTGTCAAAGGTCTTCCCAGGTCCCCTGCAGCTAGTGCTTTCCCCTTTAAGGTTATTTTTTATACCTGCATTAGTACATGCTGTCTCCCTCAACAATGCTCCTTTGAAGACAAGAACCAATTTTCCCTTTTTTTGGTATCACCGGTGCTTGACCCAATGGATGAGTTGTTCAGTTGTTTCAGTCGCGTCCAACTCTTTGTGACCCCATTAGGGGTTTTCTTAACAAAGATACCAACTGGAGTGGTTTGTGCCATTTCCTTCTCCAGCTCATTTTACAGATGAAGAAACTGAGGCAAATAGGGTTAAGTGACTTGCCCAGGGTCGCACAGCTGGTAAGTGTCTGAGTCCAGATTTGAACTCAAGAAGTTGAGTCTTCCTGACTCCCAGTTCATCACTCTATGCATTGTGCCACCTAGCTACCCTCTGACACATATCAGATGCTTTGGATATGCTTGTAAATGGACTGTTTGGAATCAGTAGAAGAATTTCAAAAGTTCTATGACTTTTATAATATCTCTTGATAACTGTATTTCAATACAACCCTATCTATTTTATTTTACATATTTAAGCACATTATTCTGAATAATTAATCAGTTTTATCAGATGACAAAGGGATACACACACATGCACACACACACACACATTAGTTAAGAACTTTTGCTATAGAGAAATTCATTCTTTAAGAAGATGTTAGGCCAAAGGACCTCATATCCATTGAAACTCTGAGATTTTAGAATAATAATATCAAGACTCCACACAGGAAGGTTTTCCTAAGACATGTTCATGTAGGACCTGCCAGCCTGGTTCCACTTGGCATCCAAAGTCATATGAGTATAAATAGCAGAGTTCATCTTTGAACCCTGACCTCTCTGACTTCAAATTCAGAATAAAAGAGGGATATAAGAAAACAACCCCCAGCTTCTACTTGAGGATTGGGCTGTCACTGACATCTTTTGCTCCCAACCTTTGAATACTTAACCTTAGGATCAGGACACTCTTCTGCTTTTCAGACTTTGGGTTCTTGGACCATCAGCTCATATATGACCATGAATTTGACCTAATTTTCTCTTGATCTTTGTAACTAGAATAATACTGCTTCTAGCTATTTCAGAACTATGGCTATGTCTGTGAGCCAAAACTACAATGTGTCTATGAAATCCAAGTTAATTGGGTGACCATATGTAGACTCAGCTTTGTGGATATGTGATATAAAGTGAGAAAAGACTCTAGATACCTCTGCTCTATAAGAACCAACTGTTTCCTTCAAATATGAAAAAGTATGATTGTGCTATGGTTGGAGAGGTGGAAATTAAGAGACTGCCTCAAGCTGCATCCATCCCTTCTACAGAAGAGTCATTTTTCTCTGTAGCACATGAGTTTTAAAGTGACTTTGTTCTCTCTTTCACCACCTTCTTTTGCACAACACACATTCGTCATTATGGTTACACTTTATAAACTTAGCCAACCTTTTTTGGGGTCCATTTCTCTGACAAGAATAAAAAGAGATTAATCTTTTCAGAAATATAAAACTGTAGAAATTATTGTTCATCTCTGAAGGTGTTTCAGAATTAAATTATACATTATTCCAGAATTTGACAATTAACCCTGATTCTTTTCTAATATGAGAGATGACAATAATTCTAATACTCCTTGAAACAGCCAAAAAAGTTTTCCCTTGATCCTTCTATACTGTCCAACTCCTGTCCCTATTTCTGTCCTTCCCTTCATTGCTAACCTTCTTGAAAAAGTTGTCTATGGGGAGAAGCAAAGTGTTGTGTATAAAAGGTAATCCTCTGAATCAGAAGACCTGAGTTCAACTGTTACTTTTGATATTCAAACTGATTGTTGACCTAGGCAAATCAATTAAACTTTCAGTACCCTAGGCAACTTTCCAGGACCTTAAAATGACAGAGAAGGTACTAATCACCAAATAGTAGAGAAAGATTCTTGTTGGAAGCTACACAAATTAAATCAAAGGTCTGGTCAAAAAGGAAAAGTTATCTATGCATAATGACTTCCCTATCTTACCACCCCACTCTTTGCTGAACTTTTTGCATTCCAATTTTTACTTACACTATTCTACTTAGACTACTCTAATTGGTCAACTGTGACCTACAGGACATCACTTCCTGTATACCCCACCAGCATCTCAAACCCAGAATGACTATATTTTAACTCATTGTCTTTTCCCCTAAATCTATGTCTCCTTTTAAAATTTCTTCTTTGACCCTTTTACTTTCTTCTTCTCTGATATTCAATAAGCTACCACGTCCCATTGATTTTCTTTTTCCAATATCTTTCTTGCTCATCCACTCTTCACTATCTCTCCTGACATCACCCTCATCAACACCCAAATAGACTACAAATAGTTTTCTCTACCCTTCCATTCTATCCTTTATTCTGCTGCCAGAAGAATTTTCTTAGGCATAGATTTGATCATTCCACTTACTCTTCTGCTAAAAATATTTTAAATGGTTTCCTACTGCTTTTCAAGTAACATTCAAGATTCTCTGAAATCTAGCACCAAACTATCTTTCAAATCTTATATCATGTTGTCCCTCTCTTTACACTTCACACTCTAACCACAATAGCTTATTTTCTTATCTTCTTGTTTCCACCTATACCCAACTGAAATATACCCTCTACTCTCAGCTCATTTTATTACCTATGCCTGGAATGAATGCCCTGACCTCTTCATCTCTTTAGCTTCTCCCCATCTTTAAAACCCAACTGAAATATTACTTCTTTGAAGCCTTCCATATCCCACTGAACTGTGGTTATTTTCTTCCTTAGACCTCATAGATTACTCTGGAACACCCTAAGGTATTAATAATGTAAATTATGTGTATTTATATTCCAAGAACTGAATATGAAGTCTCTAATTTATGTGACATGAGGATGAATGGTAGGAACTGAAAATATTAAGCCCAGAGAAGACTGGCAGGAGATAATTGTTTCCAAGCATTTGAAGCACCTTCAAATGGAAAAACTTCAGAATTGTTCCCCTTGACCCCAGATAAAAGGATGAATTTGGAAAAATGAATGTTGCAAAGAGGAAATTTTCAATTTGCTATAAAGACTATGTCATAAGAATTAGAGTCATCCAAAAGTGAAGGAGTTTGCTTTAGTAGGTAATGGTTATTCTGTATTGGAGGTCTTCAATCAAGCAAATACTAATTGAGCACTTGTGGTGGGGATTTTTTCCCATAATATATTTGTCAGACTAGATGGTGGCTGAGTTCCTTTGCAATGCTAAGATTTAGTGATTATGAAAATTAGGCACTATACCTATCTATTTTAAAATATATTTCTTTTAGACTCTAAGTTATTTGAATACAGGGACTATGGCATATTCTAGAAAAGCACTTTCTTGTCCCTCTCCAAAACCCACCATCCACCTTTCCCCTGGAATGTTACCTTTCTTTTGCTCTGTATCTTGCATGCACAGATTTATTTAAATGAGATATTGTTCATCAATATACAAGCTTTTGTTTTGTATTTTACTTTGTACTCTTGTGTTTAGTATACTGCCTGGCACATATTAATGCTTATTAATTGAAGGATATCTTATTTGAACTTTCCATTACATTTATCTCTGAATGGAGGCACTTGCACAGAAATTTATTATGGATGAATTTATATAAATGGGGTGGACAGCTAGCTTTCATGAGGTAGTTAGTTAAAGTTCATCCTCCATACTCAAGCTGCCTTTGAAACTATTTCCTTGGAACTTCCATTGAAACTAGAACATTCAGAAGCACACACACACACACACACACACACACACACACACATTTGCTTTCTCCCTATGTAAAGGTACTGAAGACTGCAACTGTTCTATTCACTTGAGAGCTGATCAAATGCAACTCTTCTACTCACTTGAGAGCTGATCATTTTTCACCTTAGAAAGGTGGCAATGTACATATAATCTGGTGTGACAAAAGCCCTGACCCTGGAGTCAGATCTGGTCTCTGCTAAATAATGTTATAAGATTTGAAAAACTCTTTACATAGGCTCTTATTTTATCCTCACAACAACCTTGTGAGCTGAGTGCTGCAGGTATTGTTATTCCTATTTGAAAGATTAGAAAAATGAAGGTTTAGAATGATTAAATTACTAACCTAGGATCACATGCCTGCAGGTGTAAGAGGTGCTAGAACTAACCCTGACATTAGCTGGGACAGATACATTTGGGCATAGGGTACAAAGGACCAAGTCACAATGGCTGAAGTTTCCTTTCCTTTTTTTTTTTTTTGCTTTTTGCAAGGGGGAAGGCAGGGCTATTGGGGTTAAGTGACTTGCCCAAGGTCACATGGCTAGTAAGTGTTAAGTGTCTGAGGTTAGATTTGAACTCAGGTCCTCCTGACTCCAGGGCCAGTGCTTTATTCACTGTGCCACCTAACTGCCCCAAGGTTAAAGTTACTTTAGGAGGAAGTGGGTCATCACTCAGAGTCATCCCTCCATCATTCATGACCTCTCTGGGGAGCAGGGAGCCCGTTACTGAGGCAGTTGAACTTATTGAGGGAGTGTCCTCTGCACAACTATTTGCTCCAGGACAGTTACATGGGTCCTAATTAGAGGATCAGAAGATTCAGAGTAATCATGTAGAACTAGTATCTACACACACACACACACACACACACACACACACACACACACGCACGCACTCATGCTAATTATGGCTTTTTGAAGAGAAGTTTGAACTTAGATTTCTTCTAAATCCAAGTTTACCCTCTTTTCCAATACACAACACTAATATTTCATATTTAGCACTTCTGTGATTTTTGGCAAGTCATTAAATCCTCTGGACTTCAGTTTCCTATTGTGTAAAATGAAGGCAATATGGTACCTAAATTGGAAGGTATAGGAGGACCTATCATTCTATTTATTTTTATGAAATCTCATTCTAATCATGTGTATGAAAGAAAGAGCATGTGATAAGTGCTACTTGATGACATATTAAACAATTAAGTCAATTGAAATGTTGTTAATAAGTCACTAAAATAGTGGGATTAAGGCATGTCCATCACTGGTCATCCATCTTTAGGGAAGAGAAATCAAAAGTAAGCTTAACTGGTACAATTTAGGTAGCAAGACCTAAGTATCTTGTAACCACACTGTTAGTTGCTAATTTCTCTAACTCATGTAACGTATCATGTGGCCTCTGGAGTATCCTGAGACACAACCCCAGATTGAAATAAGATCCATATATAGTCTCCAACTTATACTCATTCATGACACAAGAGAGGAGACTGTGATGTTAATGGCATATAAGATGTTCTCTACCAATTAATAGTCCTTATCTGGAGCCCATTAAGAGAAGCTTGCTTAGGGGAGGCTTACTTGTAGGAAGGCTTTCACACCTTTTGTTAATTTCTAATTAGGCATTGAGTCATGAGGGTTGAGATGCCCTCTGACTCAAAAAGGGTATATATACTCTGAGGTTAGGATTTTGCTTTCGGGCTCACTCATTGTAAGAGGGTTCCTGGGATTTGACCATATGAGACTCTGGGTAGCCATTAAGGAGCCCCCAAGGTTTGAAAAACTCAGATGTTGGTGTTTCTCTCTCTGGTAACTATGTATGTATTGCCTTGGTTAGACAGTTGGACCTGTCTGTTGTTCTGTACTAATTTCCCAGACAGTTAAAAGCCCTGTCTATTGGTCTTTATTTTTCTTCATATATTTTCCCTATTTTTTTTTCTGTTTGTATTTTCTCTGAAGTTCAGGGTGCTGATGTTTCCCCTGAACTAGTGAATGTAATTTTAAAAAGACTGTTGACTCCTTGAACTATCTTTCCTAGTAAAGCAGATCTAAGAACCTGTGCTAACAGCCATCCTGGGTATGGCAGCATGGCTGCCACTATGGAAAGCCAGTAACTAATCCACAAGAACAGTGCCCTCACTTCCTACCCTCAGTCCACCCCTTCTTTTCATGTATCTTTTATCACAAAGTAGATCAGTTCAATCCGAGACAGGGTATGACTTTTGCCCTATATCTGCCTTTTTCTTAAATAACTCATTTAAAAAGTAAGTACCCTCAGTTTAAGCTCTATTCTATACACACACACACATGCGTGCATACACAAACACAGAGACATATACACATACACAAAGGGGATGATGATTGGGGATTTTATAGAAACACATTTAACACATGTGCATGAATGTATATATATATATATATATATACAATCACACATATATGAATATATACACATAAATATATGTGAATATACAGATATACATATAAACCTACAAATGGGTAATAGATAAAGGGGATATATCTATATGTATATCCATACACATATACATACAGGTGTATATATTTGGGGGAGGTTTCACATAGAGGAACTACTTGAACTACATCTTGAAGGTAGTAAATTATTCTATACGACAGAGTGGCAGAAGAAGCACACCCTAGTCATGGGGAATAGCCACTGCCAAGGCATGGAGAAGACAGATGGTGTTCCATGTTTGAGGATCAGAAAGAGACCAGTTTGGATGGATCAAAGAGTATAGAACGGAGGACAGACAGTGAGCTGTGGCCAGGTTGTAGTGGACTTTAAACACTATATATTTTTTCTAACTTTGATTTTGAATTTTATTCTGAAAGCAATGAAAATCCCTGATTGAGTGGGGTGGGAGTATGTGGGTGTGTGATATAGTCAGATCTGTCCTAGAGGAAAATAGCTTTGGCAGTATATAAAGTGGACTAGAGTGGAGAGGGACTTGAATTAATAAGATCAAATTAGGAGGTTTTTACAATAATCTTAGCAAGCAGTGAAGAGGGCCTACACTGAGGCATGAGTGGAGAAAAGCAGTCAAATGCATGAGTCAGGTGCTACAAAGATATAGCTGGCAGTATTTGAAAATTAATTGAATGTATAGGTTGAGGGAGAGTAAGACGTCCAGGATAAGGCTGAAGTTATGAACTTCGGTGACAGAAAAATGTAGTACCTTCAACAGAAATATGTAAGTTAGAAAAAGGGGCAGGTTTTAAAGAAAAGATAATGAGTTCTCTTTTAAATATATTGTTTTTGAAATCTCTTTAGGACAACATTCAGCATGAAATGCCCAAGTCAATTGATGGTGGAGGAATGAATTTCAGTGAAGCAACTAAAGCTGGATAAATAAGATTTGTGATTTACCTTCAAAGAGATAATAATTAGACCTATGGGAGCTTATGAGTTTATCAAGAGAAATTGTAGAGAAAGAAAGGTAGGGAGCGTAGGACAGAGCCTTGGGAAACACCTACAGGAAGGTGACATTCTCTGAATGATGAACCAGCAAAGGAAACTGAAGAGGAGTTAGGTATAAGAGAAAACAGGAAAGAGAAGGATCATAAAAGATAAAATATTTACAAAGATGGGGAGGGGGGTCAACAGGGTCAACTGCATGCCCTAAGTCGAGCAAATGAGAACTGAAGAAAAAAAGACCATCAGGTTGAGAAACCAAAATGCCATTGGCAAATTTGAAGTGCATAGTTTCAGTAGAACCATGAAATTAAAATCATATTACAGGGTGAGCAAGAGTGGAAAAGTAGAAGCATTGAATAGAAGCATATTTTTCCCCTAGGAATTTGGCTGAGAAATGAAAGAGAGATATAGGACAATGGGGTTGACTGGAGGTTTTTTAAGGATAGAGGAGACTTGGGCATGTTTTAAGAAAGCAACGAAAGATCAGTAAATAAGGAGAAATGGCATATTTGAGAGGGGAGGAATGATCAAGGTGGTCATCTGATGTGAAAGAAGGAAGGAGATGGAATCAAAGGCAACCATGGAAAGACTGGTATTGGCAAAGAGAAGGATCATCTCATTGTGAGAAACTGGGGAAAATGAGGAAAGGGTCAAGGATAATGTTATGAAATGATGAAAAAAGGAAAAGAATTTCCCATCAAAAGTTTTTCCTCTTTCAGTAAAGTAAGAAGTGAAAACTGAAGCTAAGAGATGGGAGAGAAAGATGTGGGAGGTTTGAAGAGTAGGAGATAGTTTGGAAAATTTTTGTTAGTGGCATAGGGAAGAATAAAATAGGTTATGATGCAGTGAGGCAATCTGATTGAAATCAAGTAACATGACTTTATAATACTACCTGTCAGATTGGCTGTGTGACTTACAAAGTACTATTTAGCAGCACATGAATAAGAGTAGAAGGGGCAAATAGTGGAAATGATCAAGGGCTGAGATTTAGCAAGGGCTAGGAAATGACAGGACAAGGAAGCAAGTCATTCCAAAGTAGAAGACAGTATTGAGTTGAATTATCTAAGAAGGATTATGGCTGAAGAGGAAGGAAAATATAGTCTGAATGGGAGCAATGGCCCAAGAATATACTGACAGATGGAAGGGATGGAGTTTTCAATGAGAGCAAAGAATGATTTAGTATAAGTGAGGCATACAGAAAGATGAAATGAAAGGAAGTTAATAACAGACGAAGAAATGTCAGTTTTTAATTAAGGAAGTAAAACTCTTGTAAGTGATATTGAGATTTAACCAGACCTGGCTGGAGTGGGGTAGATCATAGGAATCAAGGAAATTGAAGATGTGAGAATTTAAGGATTACAAAGGTATTTCATTATGGATGTTGAGATTTACTAGTATCAGGGTAAAAGCTGAAGAGGAGAGAAAGACAATAAGGCAGGTGTTGAAGCCATTATGAAAGGGGAGAAAAGAACCCAGGGATTATTATACAACAGACACCATAATTTGAATTAGGAGATTCTTAAAAATTAATCTTAGGGCATCATTTACAAATAATTTATTTATTATTATTTAAAATAATTTATTATTAGTAATAATTTATTAATTTTTATTTATCCTAGGACACTTTCTATAGCATGATGTGACACCTGGGCTTTCTTTTGACTTTTCTTCTAAATGTTTCCTATTCTATGTAAGATACAACCAGACTCTAGAAATAATGCTGATTTCCTATGTTTTTGGGCACTAGGTGGTGCAGTGGATAGAGCTCTAGGCCTAGAATAGGGAAGATCTGAGTTCAAATTGGATCTCAGAGACTTAATAGCTGTGCGACCCAGTGCAAGTCACATAACCTTCTTTGCCTAAGTTTCCTCATCTGTAAAATGAGGAGAAGGAAATGGCAAACTACTCCAGTATTTTTGCCAAGGAAACCCTAAACGGGGTCACAAAGAGTTAGACATGACTTAAAATGACTAAACAACAAAAATCGGAAGAGTAGACATATCCTCTCCATAGTTTCATTTATTTGGGATATCAAGTCCCCATTTTTATTTCTGCAAAAGATAACTGTTTTTGGCACTATCTTTTGGCACCACCTGGTTTTCCTACTGTAGAGACACAGTTCAGGGAGCATAGCTCAGAAGACAGAACCAGAGATAGATACTCCTATCCTAAGGTCAACAAAAGAAAGATTTCATGATGAGTGAATAATGATTCTAGAATATTATGTAGGCAAAATAATAGTATGTAGGCTGGATAATTGTTGAACCATCTAAGGAATGCACTAGTAGCCTTAGAATGATTTTGCCCCAAATCCCTGGAGACTGTAGAACCTCTGAGAGTGGCTTCTTGCAGCCTGTGGAAAATGATGTGCCAACACTCCCAAGCTAAGCAGAAGATAGGCAATCAAGGGTCAGAGAAGCATCTTTTGACAAGTAAATTGACTGTAATAATATACATGATTAATGAGCAACTCTGAGAGGTCATAGTATTTATTGCATTCCTTTAGTTTGGACAAATGATCCAGAACACCAGGAACTCTGTATTCACCGGGAAGAGAGTCTCTAAATTGCTGGTAAAACTGTTATGTTGCTGATTTTGCAGACATGTGTTCTTCAGCCTGATAAGTAAATACATATTGTGTAACATGGTAATGCTGCAAGCTGTTGTTTTGTGGTTTGAATGTCAGCTGCGTTTGATTGATGCTAGCAATGGAAGTATTTATAAAATAGCGCTGAATTAGAAGTAGTCAGTTTATGAGTCTAGGGAAATGGATCTTTTATGAAGAATAAAACTTTATGATGAAGGAGCTATGTCAGGGCTGCATGCATCTGAAATTAAATGTGCTTGGATTAAGATCAAAGTGTGAGTCCATTGGAATGCATGCTATCACTGCACACAGAGTAGCTCTGCACCATCTCACCCCTCACAGACTAGGCTTTTATCATCATTTAAAGAGAGAGAGGCCCAGAGCCCATGTGACCCAGGTAGAGAGCTATATTACCTTTTTTAGTCCACTAGGAAAGTTTAATGAAGTGCTGTTTCAGTGCTACAGGGGAGCCCTAAAAAAGATAATGTTGCTTTGGAAAGTATCTAAGGCATTCCCTTAGAGGAGAAAAAACCCAAAACACTAGGAACTTGATCCAAAGGTGAGTTATGGACAGGTATTCATTCACTGGGCAGCAAAAATCCAGTTGTTGTTTTTTGCTTTTTTATGGAGGGGGAAGGTAGGGCAACTGGTGAAGTGACTTGCCCACGGTCACACAGTTAGCTTTTTGCATTAAGTGTCTGAGGCTGGATTTGAACTCAGGTACTCCTGACTCCAGGGCCAGTGTTCTATTCACTGTACTACCTAGCCTTCCCACAGTTTTTTTTTTTTTATAAGAAAAAAGGGAATTCTTCAATGTGTGGCATTTATGGAAAGGCTTAAGACGAGACATGCAGGATGGGGAAGCATGGATGGTCAGTGATCTGCATTGATCCATGACATCGATGAGATCACAAATCCATTGGAGTATTAGTGAATTAATGAAATATATAGTGAACATCACACACATATCACCCATAGTGAGGCGTGTTTAGATTGTTGTTATATATGCACATATATAAACATGAAACATCTATGCATCCATGCATGTGTATATGTATAACCTAATCTGTGATTTATTTGCTTAAGAAATTCTTATCAACCAAAGTTTCCTTGATCTTCTTGGGCTCAAATGCTCAAATCCCCTCACTGCCTGGGGGTAAAAGTTCTTGTGGCTGGGGCCTGGGCAGCCACTCCAACCAACTAACCCCAGGGTTTGCGCTTATTTAAGAGGCTTGCAGCTTTCTGTTAAAACCGAACCTATCCTGAAGATGGTTACTCTTCACAGAGACCAAACCTCTTCCTAGGATTTTTCTTCTGATCTTCTCAAATTGTCCCAGGAGGACCCTGGTTATGTCCCTATTCTTATTTATCTCCATCCATACTTTGTTTACCCTAAGGTACTGTTCCCTCTCCCCCCAAAAAATATCTTAAAGAGGAAATTTCTTTTATCTGTTCAGATAAGCAAATGCTTTTTAAATCTGTAGTGGAATTGCTAAGGGATAAATAGAGATTACACGATTTGCTCAGGGTCACCCATATAACCATGTGTCACAGACTGGAGTTGGAACCAGTATTCCTAAATGGGAAATTAGAGGTCATATAGTTCAATCCTTTCACTTTATAAATGAGAAAACTGAAGTTTTCAGTTTGGGAAGTCCAAGACCTTCTACTCAATGTCTCTGTGATCTCAGGCAGGTTACTGAACCTCACTGTGCCTCAGTTTCTTCATTTGTAAAATGAAGAACTCGGTCTAGATCACCACAATCACTTTCAGCTTTAAATCTCTCATTTATGATTCTAATAGAAATTAATTGACTTGTTCAAGGTCACGTAGAAAGTCAAATAAAAAACCTGGGATTTGAATCAAGTTCCTCTAGCTAAGCAGGTGGCACAGTGGACAATGGCTGCTGAAATCAGGAAGAACTGAGTTCAAAGTTGGCCTCAGAAATTTCCGATGGGCAAGTCACTTAATCTTTGTCTGTCTCAGTTTCATAAACTATAAAATCAGGATAATAATAGTATCTATTCCCAGGACTGTTGTGAGATTTAAATGAAATAATATTTGTAAAGTGCTTAGCACAATGCTTGGAACATAATAAAATAATCTAATAAATCCTTCCTTCCTTCCTTCCTTCCTTCCTTCCTTCCCTCTCTCTCCTTCCTCCTTTTCTCACTTCCTTCCTGTCTTCCTTTCTTCCTCCAACTCCTAATTTATTGGTCTATGAAATATACAGATTTAAGCTGTCTTGTGAGCTGGGAATCTTGAGCAGTTCTTTGTAAGATTAGAAGGCTCAAACTAAAGCTATCAGATCCTACTTTTTTTTTAACATGTGAAATCATGCAAAACATATTTGCTTTAGGTAAGAAAGATTTCTATACTCAATTGAGTGTGTATGTTATTCTCCTTTTCAGCCAATTCTTAGAAGAGTAAAGTTTGTGTTGCATTCTAAAAAAACAATGGCAAAAAAATCCATTTTAAAAGTTCTTCCTTGCACACCTCTTTTATGTGAGAAAATTTCCCCATTCCTTCTCTCCCTTTCCCTTCTTCCAGTGAATCCCTCTTTCTTTTACTCCTTAATTTTTTTTGAGATTATAATCAACTCACAATTGTGCTTTTCTTCTATGTATCCTCCTAACTGCCCTACTAATGATAATGTTCTTAGGAATTACAAGTTTATCTTCTCACATAGAAACGTAGACACTTTAACTTTATTGAGTCTCTTACAGTTACTCTTTTAAGTTTACCATTTTATGCTTCTACACTGAATCTTCTGTTTGAATGTTAAATTTTCTATTCACCTCTGGTCTTTCATCAGGAATGCTTGAAAGTCCTCTTTATCAGGAAATATCCATTTTCCATCCAGAAAGCTTATATTCAGTTTTGCTGGGTAGTTTATTCTTGGTTTTAATCCTAGCTCCTCTGAATTATAGAATATCATATCCCAAGACCTCCATTACTTTACAATAGAAAATGAGAGATTTTGTGTGACCCTGACTCCATAATGTCTAAATTGGTTTTTTTTCTGGCTACTTGCAATATTTTTTCCTTGACCTGTGGACTCTGAAATTTAGCTACAATATTCTTGGGAATTTTCATTCTGGTATCTCTTTCAGGAAATGATTAGTGGATTCTTTCATTTTCTATTTTATCCTCTACTTTTAGAATATCAGGGCAGGTTTCCTTGATAATTTCTTGAAATATATCTAGTCTCTTTTTTTATTTTCATGGCTTTTGATCATACACCAATATTCTTAGATCATCTCTCTTTGATCTATTTTCCAGGTCAGTTGTGTTTTCACTGAGATTTGTTCACACTTTTCCCCCCATTTTTCATACTTTTCACTTTTTAATTGTTTCTTTATGTCTCTTTAGATTCCAGCTGACCAGTTCTAATTTTAAATAATTATTTTCTTTGAGGAGCTTTTGTACCTTTTTTCCCAAGTGCTCAACATTTTTAAAAAGAAGTTATTTTCTTCAGTGAATTTTTGTACCTCTTTTTCCCATTTAGACATTCTTCTTTTTAAGAAGTTTTTCTCTTTGGTGAATTATTGTCTCTCATACCAAACTATTGACTCTCTTTTAATACTTTTCTTGTATCATGCACTTTTTTCTTTATTCCCCCTTTCTTTTTTATTTTTAAAATCCTTTTTGAGCTCTTCAAGGAATTTTTTTCCCTTTGTGTCAAATTCACGTTCTTTGATGCTTTGCCTGCTGCTGTTTTGACATAGAAGTTTTTTTTCTGAGTTTCTGTTTTGATCTTCCCTGTTACTGTAGTAGTAGCATTTTATGGTCATGTTCTTTTTGTTGTTGTTGTTATATTTGCTCATTTTTTCCAGCCTATTTACTGACTTTTAACTTTATGATAAAGTTGAGCTCTGCTTCTGGGGAGATGGGGCAACTATCCCAATCTTTTTTTTTTTCTTTTTGGAGGGCAACTGGCATTAAGTGACTTGCCCAAGGTCACATGGCTAGTTTTTTTGTGTGTGTGTTAAGTGTCTGAGTCTGGACCAGCTCTCTACTCACTAACTATCCCAATCTTTATGTTTTTCATACTGCTGTTTTCAAAGCTACATTTGGAAGTCTTTAAGTTTTGGGGTCTTCCAGGTAGTATAATCTGGGGAGAGGTATGTTTATTACTCTCCTGGCCTATACACTGATCTTTACCCAGGAAAGTATCTTGCTCCCTAGCATTCCTCTTGGCTCTAGAACTGTGAATAGGTCCACTGTTCTTCTGCAGCCATAAGTGCCGGTTGCTTGCAATAGTCCTCCTTTCTGCTAGAGTCCCTAATCCCTTGTGAATGACCACAGGCACCCTTCTTTTCTCTGGAAGTATGACTAGGTCCCCTGCTCTTCTGCAGATACATGTATCAGTGTTCTTTGTCCTGGAACTTGTGAACCAAATTTCCATATAGGTAATGCAGCAGTGGCTTGCACCCAATGCCAGCAAAGGGTCTCTGGTAATCTCTTTCCAACTAGTTGTTCAACCCTTAGTATGTTTGGAATGAGAGCTCTCAAAGCTGCTGCTGGCACAGAGTTAAGCTGAGTTGCTCCATGTACCCTGGCATCTTCTTTATTCAGAATTCTCTATCAGTTACTACTAATGGAACTGCATCCTTTAGCTCTTCCACTGATGTATTTTGGTCCATCTTTTGAAATCACATCCCCCAAATCCTAACTGTCACAGTTATGGCCCCCCAAAATTAACCAAATTCACTGTCTCCCAAGGCTTGTGAGATTCATGAAACTGTTCCCATCACTCTCGATATTCTAAGAGAATGCTTTGAACAGAACTCACTCAACCACACTTCTCATCAAAGGTGAGCAATTAAGATCCTATGCAACCTGGGAAATGGGAACATTGGATTCCCTTCAATTATGTATGAGGCTAAAGAAAACTCATCCAGGGCAAAGATTCATAAGCAGATTTTTCTTTATCATTGTGGAGTTTTGCATTTTTCAAAAAGTAAATAAAAGAGAAAGGAAAGGAGATGCCATTGCAGGATTTTTCCCCCTACAAATAATTCAAATTCCAGTTTCTTGAACACGAAGCAAACCCCTGAGTTGAAAAAGGCAAATATCCAAAAACCTATTCACCTCCAGTCACTAAAAGTATACTTCTAGTTGCTTCTCTCATAGGCTTCCAAGGCAGAAAAATGAATTCAATTTGCACATAGATGTGACTCATAGTCAGAATGTCACTCAACGGGGGATCAATGGAAAGAAGTCTATCCTCTAGGTATTGCCTCAGTTTGGAAAAGCAGAAAGGGGCAAGCAATGGTACATCACTCAATTTCACTATCACAGACGCCAGCCATGGGAAAGAGTTCCCATAAAAGATTCTTTGTCATGGAGAAATGCAAGAGAGTGGCTAGGTGGAGAGCCACCCACAGAAAAAACAGGGTAATTGACTAATCTTATAGTTTCCCTTCCAGAAATGGTGAGGGCCCTGAAAACATAATGAGTCAGCACTATCCTTTGCATAGCCTGCAAAGATACTTTTCTTATATAAAGGAAACCAAGCAAGGAATCTAACTGATAAGCATTGATAGATGAACTGTTGGCATCAGATCCATCAATAAATGGATGAAAAGCATTACACAGCAGTTCTTAACTTGGGTTATATGAACTTTTAATATATTTTGATAACTATTTCAATATAATTGGTTTTCTTAGTAATCCTATTTATGCTTTTAAAAACATTATTTTGAGAATGGGAACACAGGTTTTGATGAATTGACAAATGAAACAAAAACAACCCCCCCAAAAGGTTAAGACTATTTGTCTCATAGGAAAAATCTGACTCAATATCTGAATGAAGAGAAAGCTGCATGTTGGTACAGCTTTGGGAGTTGGGAAGGAACACCAAGATATTACATACAACCATGCTCTTTTATTTCCTCACATGTCTTGGAAAGAAAGTTGTCTTAAATACAAATACCTTGGTTGTCTCAGTCTCTCAGAGGAATGAAGTTGAACAATAATACCCTTAGGGAAGGGCTAAAATGATTATGATGCTCTGATTGAGGGCAAAATAGAGAACTTAACTTAGAAGTCTCCAAGATAGATTGTCCAATCAAGATTTTAAGTTCATATCTGCTTTTCTTCAGTGCTATATACATAATTTCATGGGACTATAGAATTTGGGGTTCTAAGTGATTTAGATATTGCCTAATATAGGGATTCTGAACCTGGGGTCTATGAAATTGTTTTTATTAATATTTTGATAATAACTAATATACTTAATACTTATGGAGTTAATATTTTGATAATGTAATTGGCTTCCTTTTTAGTTTATGCATTTAAAATCATTCTTCACAGAAAGGTCCCATGATCTTGAATAAAAACAAATATATAAAACAAAATAAAATATATACAAAACAAATAAAAGAATCCATGCTCCTTAATTATACAGAGGAAATAATGGGATTCAGATAGGAGAACTGATTAATCCAAAGTCTTAGAGGTAATAATTAGCACAGTTATTAATAAATACTGTCCCCACTGCACAAATTAAAAAAAAAAAAGAATACCTACTATCTTCAAGGCACTGTACCAAACATTGTGGATAGGATGTTGTAAAGAAATTTACTTAAGTGGGTGAGAGGAACAAGACAAGGATGCAAGTAATGTTATTAAATGAAGAGCACAATAAGATAAAAGTAAAGAAGAGGCATTGTATTCTTAGAGATTGAAACAGGAGAGATTATTTCCTGATGAAAAATACTGCCTTATTCAAACTCTATATACATGTGTTGCTAAGTAAAGAAGCAATACAATGTAATACAATACAATACACAGTTCTTAACTACAATACAATATACATACCTGCTATGTACCAAGCACTGTGCTAAGTATACAAATAAGAAAAAGAAAAACAATCCCTGCCCTCAAAGAGCTTACAATCTGATGGGGGAAGACAAGATAAAAAGATACCAAAAGAGGGGGTGGCTAGGTGGCTCATTGAATAGAGCATCAGCCCTGGAGTCAGGAGGACCTGAGTTCAAATCTGGACTCAGACACTTAACACAAAAACTAGCCATGTGACCTTGGGCAAGGCACTTAACCCCAATTACCCTCCAAAAAAGCAAAAAAAAAAAAAAGATACCAATAGGCTGGAGGGAGAGAAGAAGGTACCCAGTGTAAGGTGCATGCTGATGTTGCAGCAGAGCAGCTGGTGGGAAATAAAGAGTTGAATAGACTTCTGAGTCCCTGAAAATGGGAGTTTTTTTTTCCCTCCATCCTCTAGCCCTCCAATCACCAGAGCACAAGAAATTGAGAGTACTGATAAGATGATTAGTCTGTGTTGAATTCCTGTGCAAGTTTACCTATGAGCTATGCTGGATTTGGATGAGAAGGTTATGGTTCTCATAGAAGAGGATGTTCCATTTTACTATGGAAAGTAAGGATGACAAGTCTCTTTTGTCATGTCTTTACAAGCTTAAAGGGAAAGGGAAAGAAGGTGAATGTAGTAGATTTATTCTAATATTAAGTCTATGAAAGTATTCTGCTGGTTGAGTTCCCCCAAACTATTTTTCCTACCCAAATGACAACAAACTCCATCAACAAAACCTCCCACAAGATGGAGGATATCTCTAGCAATGTATATATTATAATTCTACCTTGCTGGTGTGTAAATTATGCATTATAGTTTACAAAGTGCTGCCTTACCCATTATTGAATTATATCCTGAAAAAACCCTCAAGGGAGGCAGAGCAGGAATTATTATCTTCATTTTGCAAAATGAGAGAACTAAACTCAGGGAAGTTAAATGACTTAACTAAGGTCTTTCAGTTAGTGATTTTATGGCATAAAAGGGACACGACTTTAAGTCTTATGAAAAGGCTATACCTCTTTCTGTCATCTCATGCTACATCTTTGAGAATAGGAATAATATAGTTAGGAAATAAATCAGGGGTTTGGTGAGTTATTTTTATGATTTTTTAAAAAGGAATTTATAATAATGCTACAGAGTTCACAGTGAAGTTAGATTTCTACATGCTCTGGGGACTTTTATTTCAGGTGTGTGTGTGTATGTATGTGTGCGTGTATGTGTTTTATTATAGGGGACGTGTCTTTGTTTATGGTTTTTTTTTTCATGTAGGGGATGCCCAGATAGGAAATCCTTAACATTCATAAAGATCAGCAGCTTCTCTGAGACTAACTTTATAGAGCTACTTGGGACACTGAGAGGTTAAGTAACTTATCTAGACTCACAAAGCATGTGTCACAGGTATGAATTGAATTCAGGTCCTCTCATGGTTGGGGCAGAGTTTATTAGATGTTCCACTGGTCCTTTCTGGTGTCATTGTCCTCTCACCTGGTCCAAGCCCCTGTTTTGGTATAAATCCTCCTTGAAGCTTGAGGATTTGAGGACAGTAAGTCAACATACCTTAATTCAAAACCCATTATGTTCCAGGCTCTGAGCTGAGTGTAGAGTCATCAATCAGTCTTTCCCAATAAACTACATGCTTTGGAGATAGAAGACAAAAGAACTTTCATCTACTAAAACTAAAATATACTTCTAATACCAAACCCCCTTCTTAGGAAAAAAATTAGTCATATTCTGAATGTATACTGATACTACCTGGGTCTGTCATCTGTACAGATAGAAAATGTAAGGAAAAGAACAAAAAACAAGAAAACTATTCATCTAAGTGTTGATCACGATCACATCATTGATCATGACAAGAACAATGGTTCACTACCTAAACACTTGGCTCCATTTCTCGTGGACAGCTCCGGCTCCCTGCAAAATTCTTTTATTACTCTGAAGCTTTGAGGATAATTGATCCACCATCTCCACTATGGCCCCTGCTTCTGGGGGACTGTTCTAACAAAAACAAAAGCTGGGACAGCAGCAGAAACTCAACCAGTTCTCACACTTCTGGAGAGCTTTAAGGTTTTCAAAGAGATGCATAGAAATTTGTTGGATTCATTGAATGTAACTTCAAACATTTAAAGGCAAGGAGTTGCAGAAAGTTAGGTTTCAACTTGAGGTAAAGAAAAAAAAACTATCTAAAATTTTATATACTATCCAAAAGTAGAATGGAATTGCCTCAGGAGATAGTAGATTTCCCTACACTTGAGGTCTTTACTTGTAAGGATATTGAAGGGAGGAATTCTATTCAAGTATGGGTTAAATATGAATATCTCTAAAGTTCCTTCATCCTCTGAAATTCTATGAATATTGTATATGGTAGAGCTTATTATTTAGCCAAGAAATGCAAAGCACTCCACAGCTAAGTAACCTCTGAATTATCTCAATTACCTGATAACCTTTAGAGTCTAGTCAGAATAGAAAAATGAAAAGTTACGTTATTTTGAGTCTCACCCTTTCATCTCAGGGCAAGACGATGACAGGTCATTCTTTCACTACCTGCTGAGCAAAGGAAGTGTTTTGGATTAACCTACCAAGTGTGAGGTATTTTAATATCAAGGGTATGGGGGTTCCTGCGAATTTTCCTATTAGTTCCACCTACTAGTAGAAAGCATGGTATGAGAGGTAGAGTATTGGAAGTATTTACTGTTGTTAGGTTGTTCAGTGTCCTCTGACTCTACATGACTCAATGGACATCATCCATGGGGTTTTCCTGGCAAAGATACTTAGGTTTTTTGCCATTTCCTTTTCCAGTGTGTCCCCATTTTACAGGTGAGGAGCTATGGCAAATAGTGGTTACATGGTTTCCCCAAGGATACATGGCTAGTAAGTGTCTGAGACTGGATTTGAGCTTAGATTTTCCTGACTCCAGGCCCAGTGCTTTATCCATGGTACCACCTAGTTGCCCCCACTGGAAGTATAATCTAGAAAATTCTCAGTTCTATAGATTCATCTGTCTTCTTCTCTCCATTAACATGGCTGCCATTACCTTTAAGGATCTCATCATCCCTCACCAGTCTGACTTCAATAGCCTTCTCATTGATCTTCCTTTCTCAAATTTTCCCTCTCCAGTCCATCCTCCATACAACTGCCAAAGTGATAGCCCCAAAGCACAGTTCTGACATTCAGACCATGTCATCCCCCAGAATGAAAAGCTCCAGTGGCTCCCCATTACTTCTAGGACTAAAGACAATAATTCTTCCTTTTAGCTTTTAAAATGTTTTTACAACCTGTACCCAACTTACCCTTCCAGCCTTATTATATATTCTTCCCATTCTTGCCATCTTTGGTCTATCCAAACTGACCATATTGCTATTTCTTGTGAATGACATTCCATGTGCTTTATCCATGCCTTTACAAAGGCTGTCTCGGAGGCCTAGAATCTGACTATAATCTCCTTGAGGGCAGGGATATCTTTTGCTTCTTTTTATATCCCTGGTGTAGCTAGTGCCAGGTAGGTGGCACAGTGGATAAGGTACAGGACCTGGAGTCAGGAAGACTCCTCTTTGTGAATTCAAATCTGGCCCCAGACACTTCCTAACTGTGTGACCCTAGGCAAGTCACTTAACCATGTTTGACTCAGTTTCCTCATCTGTAAAATGAGTTGGAGAAGGAGATGGCAAACCACTCCAGTTTCTGTGCCAAGAAAACCCCAAATAGGGTCATGAAGAGTCAGACATGACTGAAAAAAGGAATCAATGACAACAAATATTGATCACTAGAATTCAATTTCTCCTCACCTTTGTCTCTTAGAAGCTCTAACTTCTTTCAAAGCTCAGATTTAGGACCACTAGCTACAGCTGGCTTTTCCCAATACTTCCAATTACTCCTGACACTCTCTTACTCCTTGCCCCTTTAAAATTACCTCATAAATAATTTGTATATATTTACATGGATGAATATTGTTTTCTAAACTAGGAAGTAAACTCCTAGGTGGCAGGGACTCTTTCATGTTCTGTCTTTGTAATCCAATATTAGTATAGTTCCCAGTACAAAACAGTTGTTTAATAAATGTTGGTTGATCAACCTGAGTTTGAATCTTAACTTTTGACACTTCTTTGCTGCATGACCCTGGGTAAATCATTTAAACTCTTTCAGCCTCATTTTCCTAATTTTTAAAATGGGAGAATAATACCAGTAGTGTCCACCTCATATAATTATTGAGAGGATCATGTAATATATGTAAATGTATTATGTAAATGTTAGCTAATATTAGTATTATCTCTGAATTAATCATAAAGATAAAACAGGAAATGGACTGACCAAGACATTTACAAGCATTCAAATAAAGAGACAGGAATAAGGCATAGGATTTACATTGAACTATCAAATGATACAAATTAAATTCTTATAAAACCATTTTAAAAGTAAACTTCTGGCTTACTGGAAGAGGGATATTGGTGTTAAAATATTCTTTCATGATACTCTATGGCTCCGAAGTGAAAAATACCACAATCCCTGAAGAATTAAAGTTGATGTTCAACCATTTTTCAACAAATAAATGAATAAATAAATAAATAAAAAGCTAATCATAAATCAGAGGAGTAATAAAGTAACAGAGCATTTTTGTTCCACTGTCAATTACAATCAATGAATAAATTGATTGTATTGTATGACCTATACTATGTATAATATTGTATAGCCATAAATATCTTGCTACCTCATTTTAAACCCTGCCCAATAGTCACACAAAATGGCTCAATGGGCAGAAGCCTTGAAGGGTGGGGAATAACTATGACCCTTTGCAAAGTAGATTGGTTTACAGAAAGATATGACTGTAATGGATCCCAGAAGAGTTGTGTGTTTTGCCCTGTGTCATTTTGCAAAACTAACCAAAATATGTGTTGCTGTTTTTCTCCTCACATGATTTTTCCTTAATTGTTTTACCCTCTATCTCCTTTACACTGTGTCCTCCTGACTTCTACATGTTCCTTCCTTTTCTGCCTTAGAAAAAGCCAGCCAGCACCATGTGACCCTGCTGGGCATTTTCTGATGGCTCCTGATGTATAATACATGTAACCAAATTCCAATTTTAATTAGTTAACTGGCTTCAAGAGAAACAAAGAAGCAAATACAAAGTTTCCAGTTTCACCTATTTTTGAGCCAAGGGCAAAATTAATTAAAGTCAATGGAGAAAAGGAAATAAATATTGGAAAATAAAAGAAATCAACATTATGAAGTATTAAGTTAGAGCTCATGAAACATGAGAGAGTCAATTATTTTTAGTCGTGTGTTTCTAACCGATAATTTAATCACATTTACCCTGGTCTTTTCTTTTCCTCATTCAAATTCATGCTTCGGAAAAGAAAAAGAAGGGGGAAAAATGTGTTTTTTTTCCCCTTGGGTTTCTTTTTTAGCTTATTTATTCATGGATTGAATAAGAGGTGACTAGGATGGATTTCTTATCAATACAACTTCTCCATTCTAATTCCAACAGAATATTTGCAGAGGAGGATGTCATCACATTTTCTTAGCAATTTTTTTATCCAAACAATGAATTCTATTGTGAAAAGTGAAACCAAAGTAAACAGTATGGCTTTGAAATGTTTTTCTTGATAAAATTTGACATATAAGGCATGCACAAAAATTATTTTAAATAGTCAATTGTGTTGGTCATATTAATGTGAACGGTAGGATAGTACAGTGTATATAATATTGGACTTAATATTAGGATGAGCTAGACTTCAATCTTGCCCCTGATACTTGCTAGCTATGTGAAAATGGTTGGATCATTCAACTCCTTTGAGCTTCTGCTTCTTCACAACCAATTATTATTTTAAACATCAACCTTGGGTGAAGCATAGATTGAAACCAATTATTTATGTAACCCCTAGTCACTAGAATGGCAACAGAATCATCATCTTAAAAAATGATCACAAAACATAAAAATGGCCAATCCCTCTCCCAAATGTAGGTCCATCCATCCCCCCAAACATAGATCCATTCTTTATTTTTTTTTTAGAAGTTTGTTTTTTTTGTTACCGATATACACAGTGAAAACCTTACACAATCAATGAGTTATGGGGAGAAGTGTGATGGGATTTGCCCATGAATGATAAATAGGCTCTAAGGATCATAGATATAGGACTTTAGCTGGAAGGGACCACAGATGCCATCTAGTTCAATCATTTCTGATTTCAGAGAGGAGAAAACTGAGAACCAGATGACTCATCAAGGTGATCCTGGTAGTGAGCATCAGAGGTACAATGTGAACCCTCTCTGCTATTAGCTCAGCCCAGAGCCATTATGCCACGCCAGTGGGCTTAACATATTCAAGTTGGTTGCTAGGGATCCTGGAACTTAGCAAGAAAAAAGGGGGCAATGAGAAATTTAATTTCAAAGTTAAAGACTAGAAAAGAACTCGAACCCTAAGAAGTCCCTGAAGACCATATATGGCAACAATACGAAGAACATAGAAATATATGTAGAGTTAGGAGTACATACTATTTCTCCTCTAGCTTAATTTATATTTTTTGGTAGTGTTAGAAATGAGTAGGCATAGCTCTTATTTGCACACAAGTGAGTTATGTGATTGTTACATGTCTTCAGTTTTGCCCTATGTTCTGTCCTTTAGGGGCATCTTGGCATTCTAAATTCAGATTGGTAGCAATCATTTAAATGGATGCATTTAAGAATATTTTAAACACCATATAAATTTTATATTGTGGATTAAAGTTTGGAATCACTTCTCACAATTGGCCTACTCACACTCACATTCCTAAACTATCATGTTTTTAAACTGGAATATATTGAGGGTATTTGATCAAAAAGGAAAATTTGAAATTTTTTGTGTTTTTTCACTTAGGAGAATGTGGGAAGTTTGACTATGGGTTATGAAACCAGAAAGGAGGTAGGTGACACTGACTGGTTCTGGCTCACTATGATGGCTGTATAAGCAGTAAGTTGTTCTATAATTTTTGTGGGTGCCTACAAATCGATAAAGACTTAGTACTCTGAACTAACCAAACCCTTCAAACACATCTACTGCTATTTGCTGAGTCTAAGGGCTATCTCTCTAGGAATACTATATTGGGACTATATGTTAGAGAAGAATAAAAGGGAGTTTCTAAGTTATCCAATGTCAAGGAAAGGAAGAGATAGAGTAGGGTTCCCTTTCTACATAACTTCTTTTTGATTCTCATGTGAAAGCATGTTATTTATCGTGTTTTGATGAATTTGTTGAAAATAGCATTCTGTCACAATGCAAGAGAAATATGAAAGATGAAATTCAATTAGTCAAAAACCCCCTATAAAAAGACAGAGGGAAAATAGAAGAGTTTGTCTCCAGCAAAAACATTATTCAAAATAGACCATAGTTGAAATGTCAAGGAAATTCCATTGCAAAAAAGACCATGTGTACCAGGTAACTATGAGCTCATTGAAAGTCCTAAGAGTAAAGGAATCTAAGGAAGATCATTTTTTATGAACCTGATTCTTTTTTAATGAGTAAGAGATATATTGATGTTAAAAATACTTTGGGATGACACAACTTCAGATCATGAAAGCAAACAAGTGAGATTGCTGTGGTAATAAACAAGAATCAAACCTTGGATGAAATGGAGTAAAATTTAAATCAATACCAAAAAACAGGCACTGGTAAAGAACCTGGTGATGCTATGGCCTGATGTTAATAGAACTTAATGAGGTCTATAGATTGGGTTACTCAAACTTGCTATTGGAAATTATGTTACCTGTACCTGCTTTTCTATCAGGAAATATATTTCCTATTCTCACCACTCAAATGCACAGGCATGTGGGTTGAAGTGACTCACACTTGAAAAGATGTTTGTGTTGTGTCAGATTTGTTTCAGTGATTTTCTTCAAATAAAGGTATATGTAAATCAAATTTTAGTAAATCAAACCTTTTGAATGCACTAGTGATCTCACTAGGTATCCTGTGGTGAATCCTCTTCTGAAATGATGCTAATGCATCTATTTCATCAATCTAATTTTTTTCCCTCAGTTTCATTGACAGATGGTAGGCAAAGTACAGACTTAAGCATCTAGTTTTCTAGACCATAGTCCAGAATGCTACTATGCCTAACATAGGGAAGGAGAAAGTACCCACTACCTTTAAAGATAAAAACAAATAGAATTGTCAAGAGATGGAGGGCTGTGTCAGAAATCTGACTGATTCTTTGGTCCAAGGTCTGCTCTGCAACTAAGAATCATCCCATGACCCTATTTTAGGCATTCTTGAAACAACACAAATTATTAAAGTACCAGGAAATGTGCAATAAAAACGCTGTATTGTAGAAATTTTCAATTTAGAAATATAGATTTTTTTTTCTGTTCACTGACAGATGGGAGCAAAGTGTAGACTTAAGCATCTATTTTTCTAGATCATAGGTATGCCAATATGCCAAACATAAGGAAGGAGAGAGTACCAACTAACTTCAAAGACAAAAGCAAAGAGATTTCATTAGGAGTGAAGGGGTATATCTGCAATCTGACCAGTTCTCTGGCCCCAGTTTCCTGCTCTGTGTTAAGTTATCCCATGACCCTATTTTTAGGCACTCCTGAAACAATATAGACCATTAAAGCACCAGGAATCCTGCAATAAAAATGCTGTGTTATAGAAATACCAATGTTAATGTGGCCTCAGGGGCAGAAGGTATTAATTTAAGAAGGGTATTGAAAGAGCTAAAACTTTATAGCATGAATAATCCTATCCAGGGGTGAGCCTTTCTGCAAATAACTGTTTGCAAATAGCTAAAGAGAATAAACCATAAAAAGGAAATTATATGAATAAAGAAAGTATATTGAGTAACTGAGAGAAGGTTGGTTAAATTAAGGTTAAAAAATAAGTAAATTTTCATGAAAGCATTTCTTCCACTAAATTAAAATATTCATTCAGAGAAAAGTGAAAGCAAAATCAAGTAATCTACTTACTCAATAATTTAGTTTTTATGTGACTTCTCAGACTAGCATTGTAAGGATACAGAAATGGCAGTCAGGTCACTCATGAGGACATAAGAATGAGTTCAGATGGATTTTTTTTTTAAAAGCAGCTATTTGGAGTTTGTCTTTTTAATTTAACCCAAAGGAATTAAATCATAGACTCTCAAAAGGAAACAAAAAAAAGGTTTTGCGGGGCAACCAAATGCTAGAGCAAAGACCCCCTTCTGATACAGACATAGTAACAAGAGAATATACCCACCATGTGGTCATTAAGTTTCTCCTTGAAGATTTCCAGTGATGGGGACTCGAAGCCCATTCTAATTTGGAAGAGCTCTACTCTTGTTAGGAACTTTTGCTTTACATCAATCTCAAAACAGCTAAGTTATAAAATTCTATGAAACACTTCTAGCCACTATAGTTATGAGGGATTCATTTACATTTCATTAAAGGAACAAATTATGAAGGAGGGAGGTAAATTCGAGTAAGTTCTAAACCTACTGCATTTCACAGAGTATGTCAATCAAGTATAAAGATTCTGCTTTTTGCTTCCCTTTGGAGGTTGACTCTTATTATAATTTTTTTTTCAGCAGCTCTTGGACTGATAGTTCTCATTCTGAACACCAAATAAATAGAAACCTGAAATGTTTTTTTAAGTAAATTATAGGGTGATAATTTGCATAAAAAAGGAATCCATGCTAGGTAAAGAAGAAAATTGCCTAAGTGTTGTAATCCCTTGAAACATGATTCAGTTTAAAAAAGTCAACAGTCCATTGCACAGACCTGGCCATGCCCTGTTGGCCATCCCATTAAGTATTTTATTAAAAAAAATAAAATGTGTACAGGAGAATTCGAGGTTAGATTGTATGTTCTTGTGATCCTATGCCCAGGATGCATAGCAGGTCCTGTCTCTGTCCAGCTTCCTGAAGATCATCTTGTGAAACTCATAGAAATTAAGAGGAGAGAGTCTGCAAACTTGGAGTTATATTGGTGGCAGAGTTTCAATGGAGGATCTGCAGGTGGCTCTGCTAGACAATCTTACACGGAAGCGCTCTAGAAGCTCCCATGATTGGCAGCACAGTTCATGCAGAGATACCTTTGTCTGAGACGTTTATAACTATACTAAGCAACATTGAGGAACTAGCACATTTTCCCCCCAGGGACACCGGTGATGGGCTTGACTCCTTAGTAGATATTTCATATTTCTATTTTGATGGTTCTATGAAGTTTGCTCTCCCTGACCTCTATTCAGTTTTCTCATACAATTTTGGACTCAGGGATTGCCCGGGGCATAAGTTAGATGAGTGACCTCATGCCCCTTTTAGCCTCAGAAAGTTGTGGGAGGTAGATACTGTAAATCCTGAACCATGAGAGAGGCTGGGAAGAGAGGCTAAAGGTTGAAAGGAATCTCAGCAGCACTGAAATTCAAAAGGCTAGAAATTCATCTCTGGGAGGAATAAATAAAAGAAATCCTTTCTGTTCTGATGCAGTGAATGATGTTTCTGGAGCTGTCATCTTACAGAAAATTAAATGCATTCACACTTCTTAAAGGCATTATGTTTGGGGGTTATCATATTATTGCATTCGTTGGGAAGGAGAAAGGAAAATACTCCTTTCTCTAGTATGCACAGAATGAAAAATGGCTGGTTTTTTCTTGTGAGAGAATTTGGTATTTAAAATTGTGGTGATCAATTAACTTTATTGAATGACATGCTCCCAAGTCTTTGGACCCTAAATGTCCCACCCTGAGGCTTGACATTCTTGGAGAGCTAGGAAACAATTTCCCAGACCACAGTCAAGGCAAAGTTATACCTATGATTTACTATTTCTATAGAAATAAAGACTTTCTAAAAACCAGAATTAAAACAAGGACTAAATAAAATATAACATCACATACATACATATGCATATATATGTATATATATATATGTATATACATATGCTTTCACTCAACTTCGAGGACAATTTGCTTAAATATTCATCCCTCCTTTCTCAGCAACTTCAATTTCTAACTGTAATTGACTCCTTCTCCTGAGTGAGATTTTGGATATTTTTACCTATAAAAATAATGAACTGCAAATATTATATATAATCTGTGCATAGCACAAACTCTCAGATCTCAAATCAACAGATAGAAATGAGATATTCTTTGGTAAAAGGTAAAGAGAGATAGATGACAGAGAGAGAGAAAGAGGGGGAGAGGGAGGGAGAGAGAAAGAGAGAGAGAGAGAAAGAGAGAGAGAGAGAGAGAGAGAGAGAGAGA
>NW_027187359.1:24278042-24415499 GCF_028583685.1 Petaurus breviceps papuanus | reverse complement strand
AGAGAGAGAGAGAGAGAGAGAGAGACAGAGGGAGAGAGAGAGAGAGAGAGAGAGAGAAAGAGAGAGAGAAAGAGAGAGAGTTTTAAAGGGAATAGTATATATTTTATGGGAGGCGCTCTACAATTTCTGTTAAGATGACCAAAGTTTGAATTATACCTTTGATATATAAGAATCATAACACCAGGCAGGTGATTTAATGTCCAATGACCTCAGTTTCACCTTCTGTAAAATGAGGGGATTAGACTAGATGACCTTTGTGGCCCCCTCTAGTTCTAAGTCTATGATCCCGTGAGTCTGAAATGCTATTTCTTCAGCTACTGTCAGAAAATACATTATCAATTAGATTCACAAACAAATCAGCATAGATTCCAGGCTTATAGCATTCCAAAGTTGTACTAGTATTTGACATATGTGTCAAAGTGACTGTGTGTGTGTGGGGGGGATGTTTTGACACATCTTGATTCCTAAACTTATTTCCTATTATTCTCTATAATTTTATTTATATGATCTTGTATCATATAACCCTAACAGAGCTCTAGAAGTATTGCTCTGAAATCTAATTCCATATTCTTGGCAGTAACATTTGTGCAATATTAGGGGGTTTGAAAAAAAAATCTCAGTATAAAGAAGTCCTTTTTCATAGAAATATATCCATGAGTATATCAAACTAGAAATTACTGCTAACATCCATCTACTTGCCATTCCTCGTTTTCTGCCCATGAGAAAAATCACAGCACTTTTATTCCCTAGGATTCTATCATCTCTTTCCCCACCCCCACTCTCCATCACCTCACAATTATTCAGTTGGACAATTTACAAGATGATATGGGTTGCTTGCTAAGAAGGTAATCCTTTGTATGATCAGTCTGCATAGCATGTAAATCTCACAGCAAGACTTCCATTCTGCCTAAGCTAATCTCCCTGTCATCTAAGAACTTCGTTTTCATTCTAATCCTCCATGTTTTCAGTCATTTTCAATTGTGTCTAACTCTTCATGATGCACATTTGGAGTTTTCATGGCAAAGATACTGGGGTGGTTTGCCATTTCCTTCTCCAGGTCTCTTTACAGAAGAGGAAAATGAAACAAATAGGGTTAAGAGCCTTGCCCAGGGTCACACTGCTAGAAAGCATCAGAGGCCAGGTTTGAACTTGTGATGAGACTTTCTAACTCCAGGACCAGCACTCTTTACGGTGTTGCCCCTGTTATTCCCTTGAACAGAATGACATCTCTTCTTTCTACCTACTTTAATTTACTTGTACTGAAAGACCAAAATTCCCTTCTTTCTTCTCTTTCACAACAGTTTTTTCTTATCACATTATTCATTCCTTTAGCGAATATAAATTAAGAACCTACTTTGTGTAGTACCTGATAAAGCTTTGGGAAGATATGAAAATAGATTAGACACAGGGTGCTGAAGGTGTTCACACACTCCCTCTCCCTTTTCTGCCCTTTTATCTCATTCATAAGTATCATGCAATGGCCCAAACCACCAAAACACAGACTAGATCTGGATATGGAAGGCAACTAGGCACACCTATTTTAACCCTTTCACTTTACTGTAGAGGACACTGTCAGATCAATGGTTTGCAATCTATTTGTTGCTGAGAATTTGAGTACAAAGGTGGCAGAGAAATAAACACCAAAAAGTTCAATTAGCGACTATGGTTAAAGAACCACAAACAATAGAGTAAAAACATCAAATCAATTAACTCAATAGAAATTTTCTGAGCATCTGCTATATACATAGCATATATGGGGGGAAAGAAAAGTAAAAGAGTTGGGCCCCATGCTCAGAGGTCTTAGAGTTGGTTGGAGAGTAAAGACTAATACATCAAATAATTGGAGAGTATAATAAGGAAGCATCTAAAAGTGTAACTATACCATATGGCATAATCACAATAACAGACATTCAGAAGAGAAAGGTCATCAAAATCTGTTGTAATAAGGGAAGGTTTTACATAGGCCAAGTGAATCTTGACCTTGGCCTTCACTAGGCAGAATATATTCTAGAACATTTTAGATTGCACACTTGCAGGCAGTGAAAATACTAAAAAGAGGATTTATATAGGAGAAGAAATAATTGTGGTTAAGTAAGGTAGGGTCAGTCAGGTTGTAAAGGGCTTTGAATGACAGAAGACTTAATAGGGTAGGCAGTGGGGTGCCAATGGAAGATTCTGAGAAAAAGAATATTATAGTTAAAGGATATCAACTAGGAAAGAAGTCCAGGAAAAGTCACAAGAGAAAGATAAAACTTGTTCTGAGTCTCTAGGGAAACCAGGGATTTCCAGAAGTGGATATGAGTAACAAGTGTATGCTGGGAGTGAGAGAAAAATAAGAGACCATTCAGAGGAGCAAAGATTGGAAATATTTTGGCCTTTGTGAGTAACAGCAAAGGCAGTTTAAATGAACTACAGAGTATACTGGAAGGAGTAATTATATAACAAGGTTGGAAGGATTGGATGAGTGTGCAAAGCGTTTTAAATACCAAAAAAAAATTATACTTACTCCTAAAAGTTATGAGAAACCATTGGAGTTTATGAGTGGGTATAAGTGTGTCGGGGAGAAAACGAATAGGTTTGGCATGGGAGTCAAAGTTGCATTTTAGGAAAATCATTTTGGTGATTGAAGAGACATGGTTTGGAGAGGGGGGAGACTTAAGACAAGGAGACCAATTAGAGAATGCATAAATGCCCCAGGGCAGCAAGAGGCGATGAGGGCCCTAACTAAAGTGACCATATGATATATTATGTTTGTTATGTTATGTTATGTTATGTTATGTTATGTTATGTTATGTTATGTTATATTATGTTATGTTATGTTATGTTGTTATGTTATGTTATGTTATAAAGATTCCTATAAGCAGAGAGAAGAGAGCATATTCAAGAAATATTATGGAGGTAGAAATGACAAGAATTGGCAATTTATTTGGCATGGAGCTTAAGAGTGGAGCATTTGAAAATGACACCTATGTCACATGCCTAAGTAACTTTAAAGATGGTTGTGCCTTAAAAATAGACATTCAGAAAGAAAGACATCATCATCATCATCATCATCATCATTAGAGTGAGGGCAGCATAATAATTATCTTTTGGATGTATAGACCTGAAACTAGCTGAGAGTCATACATTCAAAACCATCAATAGGAAGTTAATGATGCCAGGCTAGAGCTCAGAAGGGAGTCTAGGGATGTATATATAATTCTATGAGTTATCAGTTTAGAGATATAATTAAAATCAAATGAGCTAATGAGTTCACCAAGTGACAAAGGACAGAGAGAAAAGATGAGCTCTCATTTCTGAGCCTTGTGGTATACTCACAGATAGATATGAATGATGACATATCCAAGGAAACTAAGAAGAATTAGTCAACTAGGTAATAGAGCTAAGGGAAAACAAGGTCAGAAGAATTCAGAGGGGAAGGTTATATGGATGTTGAGTCTGGTGAACATTGTCAACTGCTCCAGAGAGAATCAAGAAGAGTAAGGAAAAAGAAAAGGTTAACAGAAGGGTATGATCTCTTTTGCCACAGATTTCATCCCCTTCAAGACTTGAGAGATAATCTTTGACCATCACTATGGCCCAAAAAGTCATCACTTCTGGTCAACCTAATGATGACACAGAATTTATCTAGGCTAGCCTTCAGCCAATAAATATATAGTCTGTCCACATATCTATAGTGAAACCTAGTTATCTCTGAACAGAGAAAAATACTGGACGTTAAATAATAAAACAATATTTTAGGAGATATCAACAGATGAGAGGTTAGGAAGATGAAGTGCTGGTACACAGGGGTGAGTAAACCCATGTGAAAAGGACTCAAAATATTTCACTCATACAAGGAATCTTGTTTTCATTAGTGTAGATACTCATTCCATTGATATAACATGTGTGGCAGAAAAACCATTAGGCTTAGAATCAGATGACTAGCTGGGCTCCAGTCACACTGTCAAGTGCCAACTTGTAAGTAAAATAGGGATATTTACATTACTTACCTCATAGGATTGTCATGAGGGAAAAAAAATCCCCCAGCAATTATACATTCTTTTCCCCTCTTGCATCATCAGTTGTCCACTCTCCATCACCTAAAAACCATTTTCAGATCTAACATTCCCTAAAACAAACAATAAAATCTCAAAATTTTGTCTTCTAGAGCTATCATCAATTTTTGTCTTTTTTCTCTCCTAACATTGCAGGTTTCATAAAAGAATAATTATCTTTGATGTCCTCATTTACTCAGAAATCACTCATTTCTCAAACTCTTCCTAAAATAGTACAAAAAAGCTATGCATTCTTAGAAGTATACCCTTACCATCCAACAAAAATGCCATTGAGGGTCCATTCAGTGTCCTTATCCAAATTTTCATCTTCCTTGACCCCCTCTGCAAAATTTCCAAGGGAACTAACCTCTCTTTAAAATTGTCTCCTTCTTTGGAATATATGGCACTATTTTTCTTGACTTTTAGTTTTTGCTTATTCTACAAAGGTTCATTTTTCCTCCTTTTCAATTACAGGTGTTAATGATTTTGTATTTACTTTTCTTCTTCTCTATTTCCTTCTGAAGATTTTATCCACTCTCACTACTTCATCTATTAGTTAAGCAAATGTCTCCCACATACACATTTCTAGACAACAACTGCCTCCAAAATTCCTGTTCTGTATCTCTCCTCTGCCTTGGGAAGAGACTGGACCTGTCCCCTCAGATTTAAAGCAGCACATCAGACTCATTTTGGTCAAATGTGAACTCATTATTATTGAATCCCAAACCAGATCTGACAAACTCTTCCTCCATCTCCTCCCCTGTCTTTCACATTGTTGTTAATATGAATTCTACTCTTCCTAAGGGTTAGCACTTTGGGAGTAGTATTTCATTCTTCTTTTTTGCAATGACTCTATAGATCAGTATAGGTCAGTAGGTCTCATTAATGTTATGTCCATAATAATTTTCACATGTTCCTTTCCTTTCCATTGCAATTTTCTACTATCCTATTACATTTTAGGAATGGCGTTGTTAAAATAAAGATCTTTCAGGCTGGTAAGGATGGAGGAGGACCCCAATATTCAGTAGAAGTAGTATGAATCATTGTAGAAGAAGGAGGAGGAGGAGAAGGAAGAGGATACTTCTTTTGCTGCTGAATAAGAAGAATTAGCATTTATATTGTACTTTAATGTTTGCATAGCACTTTACATGTTATCCATCACATTTGAACCTCACAACAATCGCATGAAGTAGGTGGGTTATCATCATCATCATCATCATCATCATCATTATCATCATCTTCTTCACCATCATCATTACTGGGGGCTGTCTCTAGTTGTCTCAATCTATATCTGCCATGGGGTCTAGATGTCTCTGGAGGAGACAGTGAGGCTGGTGACTTTGCAGAGCCCTGCCTCACTTAAATCCAATTCACTTGCAAGTCATGACATCTCCTTTGGTCTTCTGTGAGAACAAAGGACTAACAACAACAACTTCTATTATTATTATTCACATCTCAGATGAGGAAGCTGGTGGAGAGGTCATATGACTTGCTCAGGGTCACACAGCTAGTTAAGAGTCTGAGGCAGAATTTCAGCTCAGGTAATCCTGATACAGCACTCTACCCATTAGGCCATCTGCCTAACTATGAGGACATGCCAAAGGAGGTTGGTCTGTTTTTTCTCTGGAGAACAGAAGACTCAAAAGGCAGGGAAATAATATCTGTCTTTGAGTCCTTGAAGAACTGTCTTATAGGAAAAGGAATTATATTTGATTTACCTGGTACCAGAAGGCAGAACTAGGATCTTAGTGGAAGTTGCCAGGAGACATATTTAAGCTTGACATAAAGGGAAATTTATTTTCTGATGGTTAGGTTTGCTAAAATTAAATTGAACTGTCTGGGGAGGGAATCGATTCCTTTTTTTTTTCTTTTTGTCATTTTGGAGGGGGGGGAAGGAAGGGTAATTGGGGTTAAGTGATTTGCCCAAGGTCATACAGTTAGTAAGTGTTAAGTGTCTGAGGTTGGATTTGAACTCAGGTCCTTCTGACTCCAGAGCAGGTGCTCTATTCATTGCACCACCTAGCTACCCCAGGAATTGATTTTTTTCTCAATAGAGATGTTTAGCTGAAGGACAGATGGAAACTTTGGGGGTATATTGGAGAAAGCATCATTATTCAAGTATTGTTTGGATCACATGGCTTCTAAGGTTCCTTCCACTGTAGCTATGAGATCCTGCAAAATATGAGTTCCATTATACTGACAAACTCTACATCCTTAATATAGTCTTTGTAAGTTATGTTTGAAAAAAAGGTAAATTACTTGTGGTGAATATTCTCGCGAAAACCTTTTAAAAATTCAACTAGCTTAGGGACGGCCAGGTAGCACAGTGAGTAAGAGCACCGGCTCCAGTGTCGGGATAACCTGGGGATCGAATCCGGGCTCAGACACTTAGCACCCACCCAGAAACACCTGGCCGTGTAACCTTGAGCAAGTTACTTAACCCCAATTGCTTAGGGGCGGCCAGGTGGCTCAGCAAATAAGAGCACTGGCTCCAGTGTTGGGATGACCTGGAGATCGAATCCTGGGCTCAGACACTCAGCACCACACCCAGAAATAACTGGCTGTGTAACCTTGAGCAAGTTAACCCCAATTGCTTTAAAAAAAAAAATCAACTAGCCTGATTCACAGATGACAGTCCATCTTTAGGCCCATATCTGAAGCACTTTCAACTTGGAGCTTGCCTTCTAATGGTATATCCTTCAAGAATCTAGGTATACCTCAACACTACAATGAAGCTTTACAGTAGCATATTAGTGGAATTATGAATTCTCCATATGAAGGAATGTAAATTCTCAATATATTAATGTTACAGGTGCATACATGGATCAGATCCTAAAATTTTAAATGGAACTGACTACTAAAACTTGTTGGCTTACTTGTTTGTAGCCTTCATGTAAGCCTCATGGTCATAGTATTTCTTCAGATCATATCAAGAAGACATTTATATGAATTTGACTAAACATAGAAAAAGGATACACAGAAAGAAGTTATGAAAAAGGTCTCAGAGAGAACACCAGCTATTTTGATCATATCTAGGCAGAAATGGTCAGCTCCTTATCATCTTAATAATAATGGTTGGACTCCTTTTTTGATTTTGATATGTAAAGTAGAATGTTTTCTGGGCTATTTCTCAGTTGCAAGATTCTGTTTAGCTTGAATAAAATATGCAGATTAAGGTCTAAACAGCTGCAGAGCTCAAGCTCTCCTGGTAGTTTAGTGGATTTTTAAAAAAAAGTCTCCCACAGTTCAATCTCACTAAATAATTCAGCTGTTTAGGAAAAGCTATATGATTTTAGAATAAGTCCTTGAAGGTCAAGAATATAGGTTGTAATTTTTTAATGAATAAAGTTTGGCAAACACATTTTCCTTATCAGAAACCCTTAGGTATATTGCAAGTAGAATTACCCACTATAAAATACTGAATTTTCTATTTTTTAAAACATCCTATGTTTACTTTACTTATTTGTGGCAGAATATTAAATGAATATTTTGATTTCATGATTACTGATAATGTTGAGACTACCAACAACCTTTGGATATACTAATAGAATAGTTAATAGAACACAGTTCCAAACTTTGTTGTTGTCATTCAGTTATTTCAGTAAGGTCTGACTCTTCATGACCCACTTTGGGATTCTCTTGGCAAGGATACCAGAGTGGCTTTCCATTTCTTTCTCCAATTTGTTTTATAGATGAGAAAAATGGAGGCTCACAGGATTAAATGATTTGCCCAGGGTCACAAAGTAGTAAATGTCTGAGGCCAGATTTGATCTGGAGAAGATAAGCCTTCCTGATTTCAGATCTGGCTCTCTCTCTATCCACTGAACCACGTAGCTGCTCTAAAGTTCCAAAACATTTTCCCCCAAACCATGCTCATCCTTCTTTGTTTCCAAGTAGGATACCACAATTTACCAAACTAGCCTCCCTCATTCAAAACCCCACTATGTAGCATCTTTTGCTCATAGTTATCTTTTTTTTAAGCAATTGGGGGTAAGTAACTTGCCCAAGGTTACATGGCAGGTTATTTTGTGTGGGTGTTAAGTATCTGAGGCTGGAACCGATCCTGGGTCCTCCGACTCCGGGGCCGGCGCTCTTACTCACTGCACCACCTAGTCACTCCTCCTAGTTATCTTTGACTCTTCTCTCATTTACCTTTCACATCACATCACTTATGAAGTTCTACAGATTCTGAACCTATCCACATCTTCTCTCCACACCACCACAATTACATGACAGGATGGGCCTTCATTTCTTTTTTCCTGGACTACAGTGAAAGCATCATTACTCTTTTTCTGACCTTTACTGTCTTCCTCTTCTAATCTTTTCCTTATATGCCAGTGCCAGACTAATCATTCTTTTGAACAGATATGGACATGCCATAAGTAAAAATTTTAATGTCTTTCCACTGGCTCATGAAGAAAGCACAAAATTCTCAGCCTGGCATTCAAGGCCCCTTATAGTCTAGTACCATCCTACCTTTTCAGTCTTACCTCATATTACTTAACTACATTTCACTCTGGAGAACCTAAACTACTTATTATATTCTTCATTATACATATTCCTCTCTCTACCTGTTGAAATTCTGCATTTCCTTCAAGGGATAATATGACCTTTCTTAAACATTGCACAAAACTATTCTATACACTAATTCTATTCTATGTTGTAGCCATCACATAGTGGCAATCATTTTTAGTATATATTGTAGGATGTCATATGATAAATTTATACTGCTATTTTATATTGTATTTACATTTGCATTTTTGTATTTATTATAGAATATTTACATTGCATTTTAAGGATTATAAAAAAAACTAGAGCAGGAGTTTATAATCTTTACTGTGTCAGGGACCCTTTTGTCCAGCTGTTGAAACCCATGATTCCTCAGAATATTTTTAATGCATATAATAAAATACATAGAATTACAAAGAAAACAAATTACATTTAAATCCATCCATCCATCCATCCATCCATCCATCTATCTATCTATCTATCTATCTATCTATCTATCTATCTATCTATCTATCATTAATGAATTCTAGATTAAGAACCCCTATCCTAGAGTAGAGGGAGGACATGCTAACAAAAACAGCATGAGTAAGTGATGAAGCCATATATCATATGCTCATTAATCAATCAATCAATCAATCAGTATAAATGTATTAAGTACCTACTATGTGCCCGGGTACTGTGCTAAGTGATGAGGATACAAGTAACAAGAATGAAATAATGCCTAATCATAAGGAATACATTCATATTCTCATGTGTAAGTATATATAGCATAAATATAAATTGAAAAATACATACCAATAGTTCAGTACCAAATATTTGGAAAGGGAGAATGCTAGCAGTTGAAGGCATCAGAAAAGTTTTGTGCAGAAAAAATTGCTTAAACTACATATTTAAAGAAAAAAGGGATTTCGTGACATGGAGGTGAGGAGAGAGAATATTTCATGTCAGGGGGATAGCTAGTGGCTATCATAGAATAATATATTTAAATCTAGAGGATGGGTAGCTTAAAAATAATTTAGTTTAACCCTCTAATTTAACAATTGAAGAAAACTGAGCCACAGAGAGATTGTCTTGTTCAAACGCTAAGTACTAAAGGAGTTTTTCTTACTGTGTTCATCATTATCTAGTTTTCTCAGAATTGGTGCATTCAAAGTTATATGCTTTCACTAAGCTCATACTAAATTAGTGTATTTGAAAGGGATATCAGCTCTCTTTGTATGTCTGAGTATAACTCAGTGTAAACCATGGTGTTCTGGAGTCATTCAGATCTGTGGGCTGATCTGGCAGTGCTGACTAGCTCTTCTGTAGACTTCCTGCACTGTGTTAAGTACTGGATTAGAACAAAAGGTCCGGGGCGGCTAGATGGCGCAGTGAATAAAGTGCTGGCCCCAGAGTCAGGAGGACCTGAGTTCGGTTCAGGCCTTAGACACTTAACACCCACAGAAAAAAAAAAACTAACCATGTAACCTTGGGCAAGTTACTTAATCCCAATTGCACTCCAAAAGGCCAAAAAAAAAAAGAAGAACAAAAGGTCCAGGGTAACTATGGTACAGTCTGACATGTCTTCAACATATCCCTAATTTTCACTTCAATAAATTCTAAACAGATAATTTCCCTGACAGTGGGAGCTGCATCTTTCTTAAATCCAGTCAGACTGTAAGAATTAACAGAATATTTTGTTAAGTTCAATAACATCAGGGATATCTATTTTTCCACTATCTTCCCCAAAACCCAATACAGAACTTGGCACGTGGTTAAAGAATATTTAATGTTCGTTTAATGAATGTAAGACTGTACAATTGATCAGGTGTATTGTTCTCATATTAAAATATCACAGGCCTACTCAACAGGGAGCTAGTTAGAAAAATACACATAGAGTATTGTGTTCTCTGGGGGGGGGGAGCAGATTTTAATAAAGACATTGATAGGGATAATGTTGTGGTGCAGTAGATAGAATGATAGGTCTGGAGTCAGGAAGAAATGAGTTTAAATCTGACCTGAGACACTTACTAGCTATGTGTCCTGGGACAAGGTCCTTAATCTCTGCTTCAGTTTCCTCACCTGTAAAATGGGGATAATAATAGTACCTACCTCCCCCTCCCGGGTTGTTGTGAGGATGAAATGAGATAATGGACAATGCCTGGCACATAGTAAGCACTAGATAAATATTAACTAAATATATAAGTGTATATATGTGTCTATATTTATATATACACTACTCTCAGATTAATTTATATCAATATGTGACAAAATATAGAAATATATGCTATGATTATAAATTATATTTTATAATATATGTTTATTATATATATTTCTATATTCAGAGGGGAGTGAATAAAATGAGTGAATGAAAGGGGAAAAACTCATTAATTTTGTGTTTAATATGCATCATAGACTGGAGTAAATACTAGGAATATGACCAGAATGAAAGATTTAGGAATTATGTCATCTATGAAATGGTTAAAAGACATGATGTTGGTGATGCTAAAAAAGAAGAGACTTAGGAGAGATATCAATAAAAAAATCAACCAAATATGTAGTAAGCACCTACTATGTGCCAGTCATTGAACTTGGGAATGGGGGAATAAATGCAATGAATGAAACAGTTCCTATGCTCAAGGAGTACATATTCTCTTGGGGGAGACAAGGATATCCAGAAGCCTATGCATATATAATTATATAAAGAAAATAAATATAAATTAATATAAAGTAGTTCAACCTAGAGCAGCTATGTGGCACAGTAGATAGAGCACAGGGTCTGCAATTAGAAAGACCTGGGTTCAAATCAAGTCTGAGACACTTATTAGCTGTGTGATCCTAGGAAAATCACTTAATCATATTTACCCCAGTTTATTTATCTGTAGAATGAGCTTGAGAAGGAAAAGGCAAACCACTACAGTATCTTTACCAAGAAAACCCCTTATAGGTTACAAGAACATGGACATGACAGAAATGACTAGAAAAGTAACAAGGTCATTTGGTATGGATGACATCAGTAGTTGAGAGAATCAGGTAGTGCTTGAGTTGTATTTTGAAAGTAGAGAAGGATTCTATGAGGTAGAGATAAGTGGGGAATGCATTTCTAGCACAGAAGAAAAGTTACTACCAAGGCATGGCGATGGGAGTCACAGATATAATGAGTAGGAAGAACTGACTGTCATTGTCAAGTATCAACCACAAACAATAGGGATTAGACTTGTTCTGTTTGATTCCATAGGACAAAACTTGTACCAATGTTAGTTCAGGCCATCATCACCTCTTCCTTGGATTAGTATGGCAACCTCCTAATTGAATTCCCAACTTCCTGTCTATCTCCTCTCTGATCTATCCTCTACATAGCTGCCAAAACAGTGTTCCTAACCTAAACATTCTAAATTTCCTTGAATAATCTACATTTATAACTAAGTCCAAACTTCATAAAAAATAATGCTCCTAATAAAAAATAGCATGACAGCCATTTAGGTAGTATTTCTGTGCCTATGTATTACTGGCTATGTTATATGATTAATCCCAAAGAAGGGCAGATTGATATCATTCTTGGTATATGTCCAATGATAAATAATTTTTGGTAACATTAGACAAAGCCTATATCATGTTCCTATTATTCTTGTTTATTGCTCATTGAAGTTTTGTCTCCTTCTTGAAAATATATTTCCTCAGGTTTAAACCTTTCTGTCATGTGCTCTAAAAATACCTATCAATTCTCATCCTCCTTTTTTGGGGGAAAAGCATTATTTTTTGTACATTTGTCTTTGGATGGTGGGCCCTGTTTTATTAATTTTGCTTGGGTAATTTTAGTAATACTTTCAAAATTTGTTATTGTCCATTTTATTGTTCTTGTATGTACTGTATTTCACCAGATTATCATTGCAGATTTTTTGCCAATTTTATTTTATTTTATTTTTGCAGAAAAGTAGGGTGTGGTCATTATGTGAAGCTTTAAAAATTGTGCTGGTATTACTTAAAAATCATTTACTACTAAACTGTCTTTGGCACAAATTAGGATACATGGAATACTCATGAATATACATTAAAATTGAACACAATGTACATGTGCTGAGAATTCTAGGCTTGCAGCTCACAATGCACAAGAGGTAAATGTGTATCTGCATGCCTCTAGTGAATACGTTGCTATTCTATCTTTTAAGTGGTGTAATGAACAGAATTATATCATGGGACAATTATGTAATGAAAGGCCATAAACCAGTTTTTGGACTGATAAAAATTACATAACTTGGCATGACAATTATGCAGTGAAATATGGTATTTTTTAAAGTCTAGTTTTGCATAGATGTTAATTGCTCAAAATGTGTTTTTCCCATTCAGCTATGAATTAAGGATGCATGTTTTTTAACATTAATCCACAGCCTTGTCTTTGATACTTTTATGCTAAATGTGTATTGCCTGAAAAAAATAGTGTTATTTATATTATTTTCATCTATTCAATCTGACCCACAGATTTAAGATCAAATTCATTATATTGTTATTTTTTCACACATTAAGAATTTTGCACTTAACAATTCCAAATGAAATTTTGATATCAATGGAGAAAGATTTGATAAGGTAAGTAAGCTGTTGAATATGCTTTTGGGGAAGCCATCCATCTTACTATCTATTTATTTTCCATTAGTAGTAATATGGTTTAGCTCGATTCCTTCATGAAGTCTCAGAATTTTCAAGTTCAAAAATACATTAGTGGTGAGCTAGGACAAGTCATTAATTATATGTTATAAGTAGTTTTCAGACTTACGTGAAGATCATTGTTGTTTTTTTTTTTTTACTTTCTGAAGACCATTTCTTAGAGCCATTCCATTTTTTGATGGCTCAACTAAATTTCCAGGTTAACTTGTCCACTAAGGGAATAGGAGGGGCTTTCATAGTGTAGAAAATAAATAATATAGCAGATCATCTTCAAAGAAAATAGAAGGGATTCAGCATAATGAAGGAGGATTGTGGAGTAAAAGCTGAAGAGTAAACTCAGGGAGGGAAAGGAAAAGGTAGATGGCAAGACAATATAATTAGAAGTTTAAAGTTCTTGGAGGGAAATTGGTAAGGCACATCTGGAGGCTGATATCAGACTTAAAGAGAGGGTTGTGGCTATGGGGTTGTTGAGACTAAAGAAAGGTAATATGAGTAGGATTGTCAAGTTATTAGGAGGTAATAATTAGCTAGGACAGTTTTACTCAAGTACTTAGAACTGAGGTGTAAATACCCATAAATAGTTTCAAAATTAGTAGAAATTTATCTGTGTCCTTTATTTGGAAGCTATACTTGGGTCTATTAAAGAGAGATAATGAGAGGTGGAGTCAAGATGGCAGAGTAAAAGCAGGGACTCACCTGAGCTCTCCCCCAAATCCCTCCAAATACTTTAAAATAAAGAGTCTAAACAAATTCTAGAATGGTATAACACATGAAAAAATGGATTAAAACAATTTTCTAACCTAAGACAACTTCGAAGTTTGGCAGAAAAGGTCTGTTGCACCACAGTGAGAGAGGAGCTCAATCCAGTGTGGGACACAGCAGTGAGAACTGGCCCCCCAGCAAAACAGGAACACGCCTTGGGAGACACTGATTCAGTAGCAGCAGAGACTGCTTCTGGAGTTCTCAGCCCACAGGTGGTAAGGAGGTCTAATGACTGGTCAGAAGGAGATTGAAGGGGTTTCTTTGCTAGCACTGAGGCAGGACTCAGTTGTTTTGACAATACTTGGATCTGGGTGGCAGTCCAAGAACCAGGAAGGCCAGTAACAAACTAGAGCTTCTGACCACAGTAGAGCATGGACCCTCATCACAGTTTCAGGGCATACAAGAGTGTTGTGATTGCTAACATACCAGCACACAGATCAAGAGAGTAGTAAACATGTCTCCTTGGATACCACCTTGGAAGAACTGAAAACTTACATGTCCCTAGAAGTATCTCTGAAAAAAAGCTGCACAAAATCCCTGAAGCTTCAGGCAGTGAACCCTCCACCCAGGTAGCAGACCCCTACTTTAACAAAGAGTTAAAACTCAAGTAATAGGTTGGGAAATGGGCAAACAACAGGAAAAAAAAAGTCTGACCACAGAAAGTTACTATGTGACAAGGAAGATCAAAACACACACTCAGAAGAAGATAACAAAATCAAAGCTCCTGCATCCAAAGCCTCAAAGAAGAAAATGAATTGGTCTCAAGCAATGGAAGAGCTAAAAAAAAAGGAGTTTGAAAATCAAGTAAGAGAGGTTTGAAAATCAAGAAAGGAAAAACTGGGAGGAAAAATGAGAGTGATGCAAGAAAATCATGAAAAAAGAGTCAATAAATTTGTAAAGGAGACACAGAAGATACTGAAGAAAATAACACCTTAAAAACAGATTAGAACGGCAGAGCCAAGATGGTGGAGTAAAAGCAGGAACTTGCTTGTGCTCTCCCCATATCCCTCCAAATACCTGTAAAAATGACTCTAAACAAATTCTAAAGCTGCAGAACCCACAAAATGACAGAGAAAAACAAATCTTCAGTCTGAGACAGACTGGAAAGGTTGACAAGAAGGGTCTATTGCACTGGGCGGGGAGCAGAGTGCAGTCCATTGTGGGCCATGCCGGGACAGACAGGGCTAGAGCAGGCCTCAGGGGACTGAATCACTAGCATCTGTGCTGCTTTCCAGACTTTTTGGCCCACAAACATCAAAGAAGGTCACTGGAAAAACTCTATCAGACCTGGATGAGAGAGAAGCATAGTCTGACCCCAGCCTCAGGGTGGTGGAGGTGGTGGCAGCAGCTGCACCAGCAGCACCACCACTAGCAGTAGCTCTTTCTGGAGTTCTGGGCCCACAGACAGTGGGGGATTGAGCAACTGATCAGAGGTCAATTGTAAGAATCTCTTTTCTGGTGCTGAGGCAGGATTCTCTTGCTTTGTCCTGCTTGGATCTGGGTCATAGTCCTGGGTAGTCATCCTGGGATAAGGAGCACTGGTGTGATAGGGAGGGAATCCTCTTCACAATTCCAAGGCAGAAAAGAGTGTCTGTATCACTCACAGAGCACAGCAATGACCAGGAGAGGAGTAAACACCTCTCCTTTGATCATACCACCTTGGAAGAGCTGACAATTTACAGGTCCCTAGAAATATCTCTGAAAACAGCTGCACAAAACTCCCACCCCCACCCCTACTGGAAGCAGAGTCCTACACTGACAAAGAGTTAGAAAGTCAAGTATTTTTCCAGGAAAATAAGCAAATAATGTTAAAAAAAATCTCAGACTATAGAATCTTAGTGACATTATAATTTGTATTATATTACATATAATGTGACATTACAAACCTATTACTTGGTGACAAAGAAAATTAAAACATATAACCAGAAGAAGACAACAAAGTCAAAGTTCCTACATCAAAAGCCTCTAAGAAAAATAGGAATTGGCCACAGGCCATAGAAGAGCTCAAAAAGGGTTTTGAAAATCAAATGAGAGAAGTAGAGGAAAAATTGGGAAGAGTAATGAGAGTAATGCAAGACAATCATGAGAAACGAGTCAACATCTTGCTAAAGGAGACTCCAAAAAATATTGAAAAAAATAACACCTTAAAAAATAGACTAACCCTAGGCGCGGATAGGTGGCACAATGAGTAAGAGCGCTGGCCCTGGTGTCGGGAGGACCCGTGTTCGGTTCTGGTCTCAGATACTTAACATCCACACAAAATAACTGGCCATGTATCCTTGGGCAAGTTACTTAACCCCAATTGCTTAAAAAAATAGACTAACCCAATTGGCAAAAGTGGTAGAAAAAGCCAATGAGAAGAATGCCTTTAAAAGAAGAACTGACCAAATGGAAAAAGAGGTCCAAAAGCTCACTGAAGAAAATAATTCCATAAAAATTAGAATAGAACACATGGAAGCCAATGATTTTATGAGAGATCAAGAAAAAATAAAAAAAAGAATGAAAATAAAAGAATTGAAGACAATATGAAATATCTCATTGAGGGGGGGGCGCAACCAAACAAACAAACAAAAACAAACAAAAAAAGCTGACCTGGAAAACAGATCCAGCAGAGATAATCTAAAAATTATTAGACTACTTGAAAGCCATGATCAAAAAGACAGCCTAGACATCATTTTTCAAGAAATTATCAAGGAAAACTTCCCTGATATTCCAGAACTAGATGATCAAATAGAAATAAAAAAAAAAATCTACCCTATCACCTCCTGAAAGAGATTTTAAAATGAAAAATATCCCAGGAATATTATAGTCATATTCCAGATATAACAGAGTCCCCAGTCAAGGAAAAAAACATTGCAGCAGTCAGAAATTAAAAAAAATCAAGTATTATGGAGCCACAATCAAGATAACATTAAGTTTTAGTGTTTTCTACATTAAAGAATCAGGGAGCTTGGGATATGAAATTCCAGATGACAAAGGAGCTATGATTACAACTAAGAATAATCTACTCAGCAAAAACTGAGTATAATCCTTCAGGGAAAAAAATTGATATTCAGTGAGATAGAGGACTTTCAAACATTCTAGATGAAAAGACCAGAGCTGAATAGAAAATCTGACTTTCAAATATAACACTCAAGAAAAGCATAAAAAGGTAAACAGGAAAGGGAAATCATAATGGACTTAATAAGGTTAAAATGTTTGTATTCCTCCATGGGAAGATGATATTGATAGGATTTTTTTCATTGTTAGGGCAGATAGAAAGAGTATATACAGAGAGAAAGCAAAAGTGAGAATTGAATATGATGGGATGATACATAAAAAATAAATAAATAAAATTTATGTGTGTGAGAGAAACATACTGGGAGAAAGGGAAAGGGAGAAGTAGAATGGGGTAAATTATCTCACATCAAAGAGGCAAGAAAAAGTTTTTACAGTGGAAGGGAAGAGAGAGGAGGTGAGGGGAAGTGAGCAAACCTTACTCTCAACTGAATTAGCTCAAAGAGGGAATACCATACACACTCAATTGGTTATAGAAATCTCTTACCCTACAGGAAAGTAGAAGAGGATAAGAAAAAGGGTTATCATAGAAGAGAGGACAGATTGGGGGAAGGGACAATCAGAAGAAAAACACTTTTGAGGAGGGATAGGGTGAAAGGAAAGAAAATAGAATAAACAAGGGGGAATAGGATGGAGGGAAATACATTTAACAATCATAACTATGAAAAGTATTTTGAAGCAAGTTACTCTGATAAAGGCCTCATTTCTCAAAAAAAACAACTAGAGAACTGAGTCAAATTTATGAAAATAAGAGCCATTCACCAATTGACAAATGATCAAAAGATATGAACAGTTTTCAGATGAAGTAATCAAAGCTATCTATAACATATGAAAAAATGTTCTAATTTACTACTGATTAGATAAATGCAAGTTAAAACAATTCTGATGTATTTCCTAATTGCTCTTTTATAGGCTAATAGGACAGAAAAGGAAAATGATAGATGATGGTGGGGATGTGGGTAAAATGAGACATTAATGTATTGTTGGTGGAGTTGTGAACTGATTCAATCATTGTGTAGAGCAAATTGGAACTATGCACAAGGAGCTATAAAACCATGCATATCCTTAGACCTATTAATACCACCACTAGTTCTGTTTCCTCAAAAGGAAGGGAACCTCTATGTAGAAAAATATTTAAAGCAGATATTTTCTGGTGGCAAAGAATTGGAAATTGAAGGGATGCCCATAGATTGGAGAATGGCTAAACAAATTGTGGCATGTGATTGTGATGGAATACTATTTTGCTATAAGAAATGATGAGTAGGATGCTTGCAGAAAAACCTGGAAAGACTTACATGAGCTGATGCAAAGTGAAAGGTACTATGAAAAAAGTAACAGCAACATTGCAAGATGATCAGGTGTGAATGACAGTATTTTCAGCAATACAATCCTTCAGGACAAGTCTGAAGGACTTAAGATGAAAAATGCTATAAAGCCACAGAGAAAGAACTCATGGTGTCTGAATATTGATTGAAGCATATGCTTTTTACTTAATTTTTCTTGAGTGTTTTTTTCAGGAGCATCTATGTTTTCTTTCACAATATGACTATTATTGGAATGTTTTATATGACTATACAGGTATAACCTATGTTGAATTGTTTGCCTTCTCAATAAGGGGATGGGATAGGGAGAGAGGAAGGGAGGGAGTCCGGAACTCAAAGTTTTAAAAATGAATTTTAAAAATTGTTTTCATATGTAACTGGGGAAAAATGAAATACTAAATTACCCAAAAAGGAGAGAGAATGATTTTACAGGGCATAACTATAATAAGCTAGCAATACTATGAAAAACAAAACCGTTTGTATCAATTATTTTGGACATTATTGTGTTAGTGGCATGATTTAAGTCAAGTAGCATGTTTTAAGTAGAGAAAAAGTTTTCCAATGTAGACATAAAATAATCTAGAATTTTCCCTGTATTTGGGATTTTAATGTATTTTAAGTACATGAATAAGCTATGAGCACAAACCTTTGTCAAGGGCTTTTTGATAATTAACAAAGGCAGTATAAATGTCACAGCACTTTTGGGCAGTTTGTTCGATAATTACCAAATCAATAATAAGTTGCTCTTTGCATTCTTATGAATTTTGGCACACCCATTTTTCCTTTATGTCAATGTATTGTTTTCTTATAAGTGTTCATAGATTATTTTTAAAGTGATACAAGCCGTGACTGCTTTGAATAAAGTACATAATTGGTCTATAATTGGAGGGGTCACTGGTATTCTCATCTTTTGGTTAACAGATAAGTGTTGCCTTCTGTTATGAAAGGCAAGATCAAGTTTGCATTTGAGAAGAAGTTGATAAAGTGCTCTGTTAGCAATTCATGCAACACTGTGAAGCCCTTAAGCCAATAATTATGGATTTTATCCAGCCCCCAATTTCCAGTTGTGCAAAGAAGCTAGATATTCAGTCACCGTCTTTGATGTAATGGTTCTACCTTTGTTATTTTAATGTTGTATACCTGTTCTCTCTGTTTTTACCCAATTTGTGGTTTCCCTATGTTGAACTTCTCAAAAACAGAGATGATGGGTAATATTTCACATCTTCCTTATTTGAGGTTTTGTTTTTCCCCCTATAGCATATGTTTCCTAAATCTCTATAGTTAAGATTTTGATGATGTATACTAGTTTATTTTATTCTTCATGCTTCATTGATCCCTTACATTATCTTAACCTTTTGACTTTTCTCCTCAACTTCTGATTAAGCAAATATAGGATTTCTGATAAGTTTCTATTTTCCATATTCCTTTTATTCCTCTTCCCTGGGCAATACAGTATTCCAATTTTATACTATATCTACCAACCAGATTTTGATGCAATCTTCCAGTATCTTTGAATAGATGTTTAATAGCTCTTTCAAGTCATTTATTCCAAAGTATGACAGCTGTTCTTCCACATGTCTCTTGATACACCTGTCCCCTCTGATGGATTTCATTATGGAAAGAGATGTTACATATATTTCACAGGTCATGATATGTTTTCATATGATATGTGATATAATGTTAGAGAATGTATTATTTTATCATGGTTACAGCAGATAGGATTTATTGTTTTGGCTTAATTGATCTGCAAATTGAATTCATGCTATCAATGTAAAAGTGGATTTTTCAGAATTCATGTGTAATTGTTCTGTGTCTGCCTTCTCCTCCCACTCCCCTCTGCCCCCCCTAAATTGGCTTATCAATGTTATTTTTGTTGTTCCTTTTATTATTTCCTGCTTTTGCATTAAGTGAAGATTTTCAATTATTTTAGTGTCTTCAACTTTTTCCTTTTCATATTTTAGTAGTTCCCTGATTCTGTCTCTCTCTCTGTCTCTCTCTCTGTCTCTCTGTTTCTCTCTCTCTGTCTCTCTCTCTCTCTCTGTCTCTCTCTCTCTCTCTCTCTCTCTCTCTCTCTGTCTCTCATTCTCTCTCTCATTCTCTCTCTCTGTCTCTCTCTGTCTCTCTGTCTCTGTCTCTCTGTCTCTCTCTGTCTCTCTCTCTGTCTCTCTGTCTCTCTCTCTCTGTCTCTCTCTCTGTCTCTCTCTCTCTCTCTCTGTCTCTCTTTCTCTCTCTCATTCTCTCTCTCTGTCTCTCTCTGTCTCTCTGTCTCTGTCTCTCTGTCTCTCTCTGTCTCTCTCTGTCTCTCTCTCTCTCTGTCTCTCTCTCTGTCTCTCTCTCTCTCTCTCTGTCTCTCTCTCTCTCTCTCTCTCTCTCTCTCTCTCTCTCTCTCTCTCTCTCTCTCTCTCTCTCTCTCTCTCTCTCTCTCTCTCTCTCTCTCTCTCTCTCTCTCTCTCTCTCTCTCTCTCTCTCTCTCTCTCTCTCTCTCTCTCTTTTTCTCTCATTTAAACCAGTACAGAGGAGATGGAACAATAGACAGAGACAAAGAAATAGACAGAGAAAGACAGACAGACAGACACAATTTCCCTGAATTGGTAAGCAAAATGATGTTATGTGACTTGAAGTTGAAGGCACCATTGACAGAAAGCAATATGAAGTTCTTGCCTGCTAAGAAATCTGTTTCCAATTTTATGATGATATATTTCTGCTACATGATGAAAGTATCAAAGTTTTCATTCCATTTCATGCTCTCTCTTGGTATGCCTACTGTAGGGGTCAGTACCATCTAACATATCAGGCTTTTATTATCAATAAAAGATTAGATTATTTCCAGTAAAAATTAAGAAGGTTTTTTTCTTTAAATATTTGAAATAGGTAGGGCATTAATATTTCTAATTTTTTTGGATGCACATTGCCTTCTTGTGATACCAGAACGTGGAGTACAATGCCTTTTGTCATCCTTTGTGTCAAAGTGATAATCATAGTTTTGAGTAGAACCAGCCTGAAATACTATGCAGTCCCCATTATTTAGTAGATTCATAGGAACAACACACTTATCAAGACACCGTGTTATTTAATGGCATTTAAGGATTCTGGGAAGGCTTCATAGTTACTACTCCTATGGCCTGTGGGCAGCCAAAGTAACTGATAAATAATATCTTCACTGGCAGTCCTTGACTTTGAAATTCTTTCTTCCTCAAGACATGGACTTTGAGGTGAATATTAAACGGGTTGTTGCTAATATTGTTATTTTATTCTTCTCATCTCATTTTATCAAGTTCAGATAGAAAAGGTATAGGACAACCTGCTATTCTACAATTATTTTTTCTTTTTCATATAATATTCTAAAGTTTATTGGACAGGTAGAAAAAATGTTTTTGTTTTTGCTTTTACAATTTAATTCCTGAAAACTCACTGAAGGCATCTTTGGGGAAAAAAAAATCTATTTACATTCATGATGATAGAGATAATATGTAATGCATCCTGTCCCCTCATAGTCTTGATTTCTACTATTAGGTCTCTGTATTCTGAAAGCTTTATATCCCACATAGTTTAGAATTTCTAAGTACATAGTATGATGGTACCTATAAAACATGTTTTTCATAAATTTTTATGAATCATTGTTACTTATTGTGGGATATAATTTTTTTCTCTTCTAGTTGTAGCACATTTTATTTATTGAATTTGCTAGGAATCCTACAATTATTTCTTTTTTTTCCTTCTTTCTCAAAGACCAAACCTTAAACCCATTTCATTCTGAAACTCAGAGAGTGGATCTCAGTAGTTCCCTGCCCAAATTCCACTTAATGGCTACTATATTTTGGACCCTTCTGGCTCAGAGTGAATGTCAATAGTAACTGTTTCTCTTTTGACCAACTGTAAGGGTTATGGGATTTAAAGATCTTCCATGCCCCATGGACGTGCTGACATAGCAGAGCAAGAGAAAGCAGAAAGCGAGAAAAAGTGAAAGCCGAGCTAACGGTCCTGCGATTGGCGGTTGGCAGCGGTTGTGGTTGCCCTTTTTTTTTTTTTTTTTGAGTTAGGACTCCTGCTGAGCACTGCAAGGGGCCGGAGCTGCTGGGAGCAGGACTTTCTGCTAAGGATTCCTGCTGAGCACTGCCGGGAGCCGGAGCTGCTGAGAGCACGCTTCCAGGACGCTGGGTGGTTGCTGTGAGTGGGGAGAGGAGGACCTTTGCCTGAGGTAGCCTGTTCTGTTTTAAAGGCTTGAGAATGTGGGTGCTTTCTACTTTATCTACCTGTGCCAATGTCATAACTACTCTGATGGCTTTCACTTTCTAGTTTTGGGACTCAGTCTTTTGGTATCTTAATAAATTTTCTAGTTTATTTCCCCAAATGGCAAACCTGATGTATTTTGTGATGGATAATTATATCAGCATATTTGTAATCTCTATAGGCATTGTGAATATGGCATTGCTGATACATTTGGCAACCAGGATGGGATCACAAAATGTCAGGCCTCTATTTGGAAGCAGTGGGGCTTTAGAGGGAGAAATGGCTATTCCAGGATGGGAGGATTTGCCTTATTCCTCTCTAGCCAGAGAATGGGCTAAAAGCACAGGGCCCTGTGAAAACTGGGAACCAAGGCTAAAAGAGGGAGAACCTGGAGATTTGGAAAGATGTTTGAAAGCAATACCCATAGAACCAGGCAAAGAACTGGCAGGAGTGTGCAGGAGAGGCTGGGTGCTGCTAACAAGTTATCGCCTTATGTGTAAAAGTAGGGATAAGCTGCTGAAGGAAAGAGCTAGGATGGCTAGGGAGTCAGCTGGTTTGCCTGAGGATTCTTCTGTGTCACAGCACTCAGAAGAGCAAACTGGAGGGACTCATGTGGTCCAGGAGCAAGCTACTGTTCATGTAGCTAAAAGGAAGCAAAAAACTAGCAGAAGGAATGTGCATGCAGCTTTTGTACAGGCTGGGCAGAGTTGCCCTGACAGCTTCCAGGAGAATTTGTGTGAGGAGAATGGAACAAGGTTAGATGAGGAGTCTCCTAATGTAGAAGCTCTCCCCATACGAAGAAGAAGGCAGGAGAACCACCGAGGCAAAACAGAGTCCAGGGAGATAATTGAGGATTTCACTCAACAGGAGATTACTGATATATTGAGTAGATTTACCCAAAGAATGGGGGAGTCTTTAGTGTCTTGGATAGTAAGAATTACTGATGAAGGCGCAGGAGGAATAACACTGAACAATGAGGACTGTTTAAAATTTATAAGTATCAATCAGAATCCTTTTGTACACCAGGCTTTTAGGGATCATCATATGCAAGGAGGAAATAACAAAACTAATCTCCTAGCTTTAGCTGCGGAAGGATGCAAAAAGCAATATCCGACTGAATCTATGTGGCCTAGGGGAGACAGACCCTGGTACTCACTTAGAGACTGTATGAGAAAGTTAAAGGAGGAGGTAATGAAAACTGCTATCCTGATTGGAGATGCAAATGCATATTATGATACCCCCCTAGGAGTTCCTCATAGAAATATCATAGTGCAGATGGCTCCTCCTGCATATAAGCACCTAATTCTGACTCTTTTAATTGGAGAAATAGAGCACCCTCTTTCAGAGGTGCTGGATAAGATTTCACAATTAAGCGATTTAGGGGAATGGGAAAAAGACAAATTGCCTCCAGAGAGAAGAGTAAACAGCCAGAGGATTCAGAGACAAAATAGACCCACAAGAAGGGAACTGTTTACTGCTCTATTAAGAGCTGGGGTGGACTTTAGAAGAATAGATGGTATTCCAACTGAAGAGCTGCATAAACTGTACCAAGAAAAGGTACTTAGCATTAGAATGAACAGGGAAGCAGGAACCACCCCTGCAGGTATTTCTGAATCTGAATCTTTGTATCCAAGTTTGCCCCACCTTCAGGGGGAATAGGAGATAGGCCAAGCCCCAGCCCAGATAAAAGAAATATGCAGAAGAGATTGCAGACCCCATATTGGTTTAACAATATATTGGAAGAATGGATCAACTACTGTGACTAGGGCACTGATTGATACTGGGGCTGAGGCCACACTTATCTATGGAAACCCTGATAAGTTTAAACATGGAACTCCTATTACCATCACAGGTCTAGGAGACACTGAAATATCAGCCAGACAGGTTAAAATAACAATGAAAATTGGGCAGTTACCTAAGAAGGAATATACTGGGGTTGTTGTACCCATTCCTGAATACATCATTGGAATAGATGTATTGAGAGGCATGACTCTGAATTTACCTGAAGGAAGATACCAATTTGCTATGAGGAAGATAGGAATTAATGCAGTTTTAGTAGGAAAACTAAAAATGGGCCCAATAACTTTACCTGAACCTTCTGAAGTAATTACTTTAAAACAGTATCGTGTGCCAGGTGGGCAAGATAAAATAGCCACTACTATAAATATGTTGAAGCAGGAGTGTTAGTCCCTACAACCACAAGATGGAATAATCCTGTCTGGCTAGTAAGAAAATCAGATGGGACGTGGAGAATGACTGTGGATTATAGACAGTTGAATAAGGTGACTCCTTCTTTGTATGCTGCTGTTCCAGATACCATCACCTTAATAGAAAGGATCCAGAAATATGATGGGACTTGGTATGCAGTTATTGACTTGGCAAATGCCTTCTTCACCATCCCAATAGACTCTAAACAATGGGACCACTTCGCTTTCACTTGGCAGGGTAGACAATATACTTTTACTCGCTTGCCACAAGGGTACATACATAGCCCCACTATTTGTCACAGGATTGTGGCTGAACAGTTGGATGAATTAAAGCTACCTGGTGTACAGCTTACCCACTACATTGATGATGTCATGATACATGGAAAAGATGCGAAAGTAGTGGAAAGGAGTTTGACCCTTCTAATTGAGCATATGAAAAGTAAAGGGTGGGAAATTAACCTGGCAAAGGTTCAAGGACCAGCTCAGAATGTGAAGTTTTTGGGTATACAATGGAACAAGGGGCTAAGGGAGATTCTTCCTCAAGCCCAACAAAAAGATTCAGGATTTTCCTACCCCTACCAATAAGAAGGAGGCCCAAAAGTTCATAGGATTGTTTGGATACTGGAGGCACCACATTCCACATTTGGGACAGATTTTAAAACCTTTATATAGAGCCACACGGAAGAAATATGAATTCGATTGGGGACTTGACCAGAGTAAAGCTTTTGAAGAAGCCAAGGCTGCCATACAATTGGTCCTAGATTTGTGGCCCATGCAAAATGGTCCAGTGGAATTGCAAGTGACTGTACAAGATGATTATGCAAACTGGAGCTTATGGCAAAAACAACAAAGCCGAAATGTACCTTTAGGATTTTGGTGTAGGAAACTCCCTTCATCTGGAGTCCAGTATACACCTTTTGAAAAGCAGTTGTTAGCTGCATATTGGGCTTTGGTGGAGACTGAACAACTGACTGTGGGCCATGAAGTGATATTAAGACCTGGAATCCCAATTATGACCTGGGTAATGAGTACTCCAGCTTCTCACAGAATTGGACATGCCCAAGAGGCTAGTATAATCAAATGGAAGTGGTATATTCAAAATAGAGCAAAAACAGGCAAAAGCGGAGTCTCTGCTCTACATGAATCTATAGCAAACATAGAAATTGAGAGGAATGACACACCCCCTGAGCCAAAGCAACAGTTGGTACAGTCCACTGTAAAATGGAATGAGGGATATGATGTATTAACTGAGGAACAAAAGAGACATGCATGGTTTACTGATGGGACAGCAAAATATTTGGGGCAAAAAAGACATTGGAAAGCAGTGGCCTATAACCTATGCACTAGAAGGACTTTGGAAAGTACTGGGATAGGTGCAAGTAGCCAATATGCTGAACTTATGGCAGTATATCAAGCCATCAAAATAGAACAAGGAGGACAGTGTCATATATTCACTGATTCATGGGCGGTAGCTAATGGGTTAGCTACATGGATGCCCATGTGGAAAAATGAAAATTGGGAAATTCATGGTAAACAAGTCTGGGGCAAAGAATTATGGGAAGATATCTGGAACATGTCTTTGGTCACTGACTTGTCAGTTTTTCTTGTAGATGCTCACGTGGCCCCCACCACACCAGAACGTGAGTACAATGCTCATGCTGATCGACTGGCAAAGATTGCTACTGAACATATTGTCCCTACTTTGACAACAACTGATGATCCGGTATTAGCAAAATGGGTCCACCAAACAGCAGGCCATTTGGGGGTCCAGGCCACACACCAGTGGGCACAAGATCGAGGTATTAGTATCTCTCATTCACTGTTAAAACAGATAGCAGAAGAATGTCATATATGTCAATTGGAAAAGGAGCGAACTGTTCCTCGGGTAGTAACTGGAGAGATAGCAAGAGGAAAAGTCCCAGCCCAAATCTGGCAAATAGATTATATTGGTCCACTACCACTGGATAAAGGATGCAGATTTATATGTACTTGTGTTGATACCTATTCAGGTGTACTAGTAGCTTGTCCTTATAAGGATGCAACCCAGAAAAACACTTGTAAAACCCTAGATCTCATAAGTCTATATTATGGAACCCCAATGCAGATTCAAAGTGACAATGGGTCACATTTCAAAGGCAATGAAATGAAGAAGTATTGTATACTAAACAATATAGAATGGATATATCATATTCCATATTATCCAGAAGCATCTGGGTTAATTGAAAGAATGAATGGATTACTGAAAGAACAGTTGAGGAAGTTAAGTTCCAATAATTCATATCAACATTAGAAGGATAATTTGTTCATGGCTTTGAGTAATTTGAATAATAGACCATTGGGAGGAAGTACACCTCTAGCCAGAATGATGACCCCCAATCTGCAAATTAGAAAACAACAAACACCCAAGATCCCAAATATTGAGTATTGGACCTTGAGGCCAGATGTCCCAGCACCGTACCCAGGACCACCTGGTTAGGTGGGGTATGATTTACATTGTTTAGAGGACTTTTGGTTGGACAGAAAAGAAATAAGAAAAATTTCCACTGGGATATGCATAAGAATCCCTAAAAATCACTTTGCACAGATTTTACCCAAATCAGGATTAGCAGCTCAAGGAATACATGTATTGGCTGGAGTAATAGATTCTAATTATCAAGGAGAAATTGTTGTAACATTCCAGAATTTAGGTGAAGGGCCCATACAGATTCACAAGAATGATAGGATAGTTCAAGTGATTATCGTTCCTTGTAAAACAATGCCACTTGTAAAAACTGACCCTCCTTCCAAAATAACTGTCACAGGAACTGAAGGATTTGGTTCTACTGATAGAATAAAATCAGGAGCTAAAGTATGGGTAAAACGGAAGCCAGATGATGTTCCAAAGGCTGCAGGGATTATAGCATATGGGAAGGATAACACTGTAACTATTGTTTATTCTGGAGAAGATGATTACAAAATTGTACCCTTAAATCATTTATTCTACCGTGAGTGAGGCTACAATAGTCTGGTTATTGTCTCTTTGCTTCTTGATTTTTTGTTTGTTCACCTTGTTTGTTAGATTTGTTTCCACAGGCTTGGTACCCTCCATCTGTAGATGCCTGATAGCTTAAGCTGGATGTCACCCCCTGTCTGCAACTGTGATGTGTCACCCTTGGACCTGGCATCAAGCATATTAAGAATTGACCTCTCAAATGGGACCCCTTAGGACAGGGACAGCTCTACATCCGATTTCAGCAGCAAGTAGCCATAGAAGAAGAGATCTTCACCCCTTACCACAAGATTTTGGGGCCCCATTTGTTCGGGGTGGAGGGAATGATGGGGAGCTTGTGCTCAAGCCCCACCCTAAAATATGTTTTTTTGTGTTTATTGTGTGCTATTCTTGTTATATTGTTGTGAAATTTTGTTGACACCAGTTATTCCTACTGTATTTTTGCCAAGTAAGGGACATGAAAGATCTTGGGGCCGAATGTAAGGGTTATGGGATTTAAAGATCTTCCATGCCCCATGGACATGCTGACATAGCAGAGCAAGAGAAAGCGGAAAGCGAGAAAAAGTGAAAGCCGAGCTAACAGTCCTGCGGTTGGCGGTTGGCAGCGGTTGCAGTTGCCCTTTTTTTTTTTTTTGAGTTAGGACTCCTGCTGAGCACTGCCAGGGGCTGGAGCTGCTGGGAGCAGGACTTTCTGCTAAGGACTCCTGCTGAGTACTGCCGGGGGCTGGAGCTGCTGGGAGCGCGCTTCCAGGACGCTGGGTGGTTGCTGTGAGTGGGGAGAGGAGGACCTTTGCCTGAGGTAGCCTGTTCTGTTTTAAAGGCTTGAGAATGTGGGTGCTTTCTACTTTATCTACCTGTGCCAATGTCATAACTACTCTGATGGCTTTCACTTTCTGGTTTTGGGACTCCGTCTTTTGGTATCTTAATAAATTTTCTAGTTTATTTCCCCAAATGGCAAACCTGATGTATTTTGTGATGGATAATTATATCAGCATATTTGTAATCTCTATAGGCATTGTGAATATGGCATTGCTGATACACCAACTACCCTGAGGCACTTCCCCTCCCAGTTTGATTTTTTTTAAATTAAAGGGGCCATACCTCGTCTCACCTCTTAAAGAGGCCTATTCACTGAATCAGCTTTACCTCACTCAAAGTTAGAACCTGAAAAGACATTAATGAATACAGCACCGGCCCTAAAGTCAAGAGGACCTGAGTTCAAATTCGGCCACAGGCACTTGACACTTAACTAGCTGTGTGACTTTGAGCAAGACACTTAACCCCAATTGCCTTGTCTTTCCCCCTTAAAAAAAAGGCCTTAGCCTAATAGGACCAAGATCTTCCACAATGCATCCTGGACCATATCCAGTCTTCTTGAAGAATATCTTGCCATTGGACCCAGATGACTATGAAAGTGAGGTTGGTGACCTTGCACATCCCTCCCTCATTCAAATGGAAGTCAACTACAAGTTGTAGTTTCATTTTCTTGATGTCATGGTCCTCCTAGAAAATGAAGGACAAACACAACAATTGAAAATATTATACTTGGTGGGGCAGAGCCAATATAGCGGAGTAGAAGCAGAAAATTCCATGAGCTTCCCCCACAACGACCTCTAATACCTGTAAAATATGACTCAACAAATTTTAGAGCTACAGAACCCACAAAGTGACAGAGAGAAATAAATCTCCCACTGAAGGCAGCCTGGCAGGCCAACAGGAAGGGTTTATTGCAGAACACTGAAAGCTGTGCAGTTCTGGCCCTGGGGCAGCCCTGTCCAGAACACCAGCAAGAGCAGACTTCAGGAGAGTGAATCATTAGAAGCTGTGGTAGTTTCCAGGCTCCTCAACCCATAAATGCCAAAGAGAAAGTAAAAGGTTAGTAGAGAATTCTGTTGGAACTGGGTAACTCAAGAGCATGTCTGGCCCCTGTACCCAGGGAGAGAGGTGGTGGAGGCGCAGCCTCCAGAGCTCCTGGCCTGCAGATCGTAGGGGGGCCAAGAGACCATTCAGAGAGTAATTGCTCTTGCTTTAAGCTGTTTGTATCTGGGTTGCTGTCTTTGGTGGTGGTTCTGGGGTGAGAAATGCCAGTGTGCCACTGTGGTTTTTATAGAGAGGGTGCCCTCCTCAGACCTCTGACAACATTTGCAAAAACACCAGTAATTAGGGACAAAGTTCTTCACTGTGGAAGCAGAGTTCTACCATGGCAAAGAGCTCAAGAATCAAGTAATTGGCTGGCAAGATGAGCAAGCAGAGGAAGCACTGTCAGCCTATAGAATCCTTTTTCTGGGGACAAAAAGTATCAAAGCATGGAATGGGAGGAAGACAACAGAGTCAGAACTTCTGCATCAAAAGCTTCCAAGAAAAATATGAGATGATCACAGGCCATGGAGATGCTCAAGAAGGATTTTGAAAATTAAGTAAGAGAAGTGGAGGAAAAATTGGGAAGAGAAATGAGAATTATGTAAGAAAATCATGAAAAATGAGCTGTTGCCTGCTAAAAGGAGACCCCTAAAATACTGAAGAAAATAACACCTTAAAAATTAAATAACTCAAATGGCAAAAGAGGCCCAAAAAGCCAATGTGAAGAAGGATGCCTTAAAAAGATGAATTGCCCAGATGGTAAAGGAATTTTTAAAACTCACTGAAAAGAATAATTCCTTCAAAATTAGATTGGTGTAAATGGAAGCTGATGACTTTATGAGAAATCAAAATACTATAAAACAGATCCAAACAAATGAAAAAATAGAAGGCAATGTGAAATATCTCATTGGAAAAACCACTGACCTGGAAAATAGATCCTGGAGAGAGAATTTAAAAATTATTGGACTGCCTGAAAGCCATGATCTAAAAAGAACCTAGAAAACATTCTTTAAGAAATTCTCAAATAAAATTGCCCTGATATTCTAGAACTAGAGGGCAAAATAGAAAATGAAAGAATTCACCGATTGCCTCTTAAAAAAGATCCGCAAAAGAAAACTCCTAGGAATATTTTAGCCAAATTCCAGAGTTTCCAGGTCAAAGAGAAAATACTACAAGCAGCCAAGAAGAAACAATTTGAGTATTATGGAAACACAATCAGGATAACACAAGATCTAGTAGCTTCTATATTAAGGGATCGAAGGGCTTGGAATATGATAATTCTGGAGGTTAAAGGAGCTAAGGTTAAAACCAAGAATCACCTACCCAGCAAAACTAAGTATAATGTTTCAGGAGAAAATATGGTTATTCAATGAAATAGAGCACTTTCAAGCATTCTTGATGAAAAAAAAAACCCAGAGCTGAACAGAAAATTTGACATTCAAATACAAGAAGCAAGAGAATCATGAGAAGGAAAACAGGAAAAAGAAATCATAAGGAACTTATTAAAGTTGAACTATTTGCATTCCTACATGGAAAAATGATAATTGTAGCTCATGAGACTTTTCTCAGTATGAGGATAGTTGAAGGGCATACATATGTGTGTACATACGTATATGTACACATGTATATGTATACATATGCATACATATACATGTATGTATATGAGGGTGTATGTGTGCATAAAAATATGTGTGAATGTGTGTATATGTGTATACATGTATACTTAGAGGACACAGGATCAGTTGAATAGGAGGGGATGATATCTAAAAAATAAAATTAAGAAGTGAGAGAGGAATATAATCAGAGAAGGAAATAGGGAGGGTGTAATGCCAAGCACAAGCAACTTCCAGTTTCAGATTATGAGCATAATAACTCTCCATTCATTCAGTAACAATTAGGCAAAACATTCACAGAAAAGAGAAAAATCAAAATACAGGGTACTCAGTCATTTAGTAAGTTCTCAGTTCAGTCACAAAGTACAGAAGTCAAGGTACTTCACCCCTGGATAGTGCATTCATTTGGTCAATCACAAAGTCTTAAGTCCTCAGTTCTCATTTCTCTCTTTTCCGCAGTAGCATCAGCCTCCAGATTCTGCCTCCCAGAAGTTCTTCTGGCTTCTCTCAGCTTGGACCTCTCCCTAAAAAGGGCACCAGCTCCTCCCAGTTTAGCCCCCTCTCGTCACATCAACAAGTCCATCCCACTGTGGGGTTCAAATTCCATTACCATTACAGAGGATTAGAATAGGGCAAACTATCTTATATAAAAGAGGCAAGAGAAAACTGTTACTATGGAGGGGAAGAACAGGAAGGCAAAAGGGAATGGTTCAACCTTACTCCCATTGAATTTGGCTTAAGGAGGGAATAACATACACACTTAATTGGGTATCATACCCTAAAGGAAAGTAGGGGGGAAGGGGATAAGAGGGGGAATGATAGAAGGGAAGGCAGATTGGGGGGAAGGGTAGTTAGAAGCACACAATTTTGAAAAGGGACAGGGTCAAAGTAGAAAATAGAATAAGTGGGGGGCAGGATAGGATGGAGGGAAATATAGTTAATCTTTCACAATATATCTACTATGGAAATGTTTTGCATAACTACACATGTACAACCTATACTGAATTGTTTATCTTCGCAGTAGGGGTGGGTGACAAGGGAAGAAGGGAAAGAATCTGGAAATCAAAGTTTTAAAAGCAAATGTTAAAAAAAAAATGTTTGCTTGTTTGTTTTTACCGGCAACTGGGAAAGAAGATATACAGGAACTGGGGTACAGAAATCCATTATGCCATACTAGAAAGTTAGAGGGGGAATGGGGGAGCATATAAGAGAGAGAAGATTGGGGGAAGGGGTATTCAGTAGGACTGCTATTTTGCTGTGGGGGTGGGTAGTGGGAAGACAGGGAGAAAATTTAAAACTCAAAATCTTGTGAAAATGAATGTTGAAAACTAAAAATAAACAAATTTTTAAAAAAAGAAGAAAAAAAGAGAATATTATACTTCTCAAGATCAAATGATATTTGATGTCACTGGAGGAAGTTTCCATAAGAGGAAGAAGTTGTTTAATGTGTTTTGCAATGCTATCATATCATATAACATTACATATACATATATATGTATGTATATCAGGATATATATGACATTTTGGTATTTTGTCCTTTTTTGATTCAGAAACTATAATCAATTCTCTTTGGGAAAGATGGTGATGGATATTTAATTCTGTGCAGAACAGGAATGGATGTACACTCTCTTCCACTAAGATGCTATTTGAAGTATTCTTGATGTTATTGTGTTGGCCACATTTATTAAATATTGTAAAGTTTTCCATTTGAACATCAAATACTCTATTATACTCAGTGTACCTGCATCTAATTTATATATTTGTTGTATACAAATTAGCCACGAGTGTGGAATGCAGTCAAAGGCCTTGCAATAATCAATAAGCTTCATATAATCTTGCAATGTTTTGAGGCAGCTTATTCAGTAATTACCAAATTGATTATAAAATGTTCTTTACACCCCTGTGGCATTTATGGCAATGACCTTTTGACCCATCAATCAATATATTATTTTCTTCTAGGTGTTCATGATTTTTTTCAAGTGATACAAGTGGATAATGGTTTCTATAAATTATTTAAATCTATAATTTCTTTATAATTGGAGCTGTCATTGATATTCTCATGGTAACAGATATATGTGGCCTTCTGTTTTTCTGTTTAAAAAAAAGTGAGATCTGGCTTACATCTGAGAGGAACTTGGAAAATTTCTTTACCAATAATTCATATGCCACTGTGTAGTTCTTAAGTCAATAATTATCACTTAACATAACAAATTCCAACCCAATGTTATCATCCAAAATGGAATGAGTTATATAAAAAATTAGATATCATTTAGTGGAGTTCTTTACAAGGGGATGCAATCATCTAGAAGAGATATTTATTCTTGCTTTGGGTGGGGGTGGACTAATTGACTTCTGAAGTCCCTTCCAACTCTATCACTCCTAAAGACCTTATAAATAACATGGGAGACCTCAGATAAAGGAGGGAAGTGTTTCCATAGGATTATCCTACTTAGGGAACCTTCTGTTTCTGTATCCCTAGGCATTCGGTTTGATGTGCCCTTTTGGACTTAGGTGCTTGCCCCCTCCCTACTACTGATCCTGTTTCTGTGTGATAGTGTATAAGCTTGCATCAATCAGTTATCATCCCTTAACCTAAACTTCACAATTCATAAAATTAAGAGGTTAGACTAATGATATCTAAACTCCATTCCAGCTCTAACATTCTGTCCTATAATTTTGTGTTTGCAAAGAGCGAAAAGGTACCCAAATCACAATATACCACTTACGTGCAAAATGTTATTTTATTTTGTTTTCAGCTGCAAAATGTGCAAAAAGCTCTAAGCCAATAATGAAGATAAATATGATAATTGTTTCACTTTGAATATTTCCCTCATTTAAATGATTAATATTGCTAATAGTAATTCTAGGTTTTCAAGTTTCATTGTATATTTGCATTTTAGATTTCTGCTTTACCTTTCAGCTTTCTAGCAGTGTAGAATTCCTGGCCCGATACAGATATATAGACAATGTTAAGCATAAAGATAAATATTTTTATTGTGGCATACTTTGGGGCATTTACCTTTTTGGTACAGATGTAGGATGAATAATGAATTAAAATAAATAAAAGGACCTAGTCTGTAACAAGATGGAATTTAGAAATAGATAAATGTTTGGCTCAGCTTAAGAGAAAATTTTAACTCTTACCTTCATGTACTTTTGTGATTTACATTGCCAATTTTCCTTATTTAAAATCTTCCTTGGGAATGTGAATGTTAGACAACTTTATTAAAAAGCCAAAAGACTTCAGCTCATACAGTCATTGATGGAAGTTCATGGTCATAGCTTTTGTGTTTATTTGTTTTTGTTTGTTTTTGGTGGTGGTGGTAGTGGTGTAGATATCCTGTAACTTCAATTGTGTAGAACTCTAATTGTGGAAAGTCCCTCCACCCAAACAGATTGGTCATATTTCTATAACTTAATGGTCTTAGAGAGTTTCCTGGGGAACTCAGAGGTTAAGTAGCAGGGCAACTGTTACCAAGACAGTGCAAGTCAGAGATGGGACTTGAACCTGCATCTTCCTTATTCCATTCCTGACCTTCTATCCAGTATGACCTGGTGCATTTTTAATGTCCTGAATCCAGCTGAAAGGAAGAAAATCAAATATATATATATATGTACAAATAAATATATCCAGTGGAATTGGAAAGGAATAAAATACTGAGCTGTTTGTCATGTGGGATAATTTCCATAAGTAGAGTCTAAGGGAAGAGAAGTGGAAGAACAGTCCTTGGGATCTTTTAGTGACTCAGGGGGAAATCTCAGTTCCCAAGTTATTGAGTTAAATATGATTTTTTGATAAATATTATGGCACATGAGGAATCCCATAAAGATTAACTGTAGAAGGACAACTTCATAGGATTCCCAGGATTTGAGCATCTTCTCTGTCCTAGACCTAGGGCATCCTTTGTCCCTCCAGTCCTCAATTCTTCCTCTTGCCTGGTGGTTGCTTCTGATACTGCTTGAAGACCTATTTGAGAGTGGTCAATATTTTCCTTATTCAAAGGAAGATTATTAAGCTGTAAATTATTAGCATCTAACTACAACTTTCTCCCTGATTTGATCAGAAGAAACGAAAGAACCCTGTAAAAAAGGGGAGATTCTTCAGAGAAAAAGTGAGCCATTTGTGAAATAGTTTATGTGGGAAACAAACACGCATGGATTTTTCTATTCCCAGATAACATTATACAATCCCATCTAAATAGTGAAAATACTTTCTACATCTCAGTTGAAGGTCAAATAGATCCTGATTCTTTGCCTTTTGTCTTTCCACTTGGCAGGAAGCAATGATGTCAAGAAAGTTTTACCATAATCATCACTTTCTTGAAAAAAAATAGTGATTTTTTTGATGGAACTCAGATGGAGTTTTAAACATGATGATTTTAGGACTGTTTATTCAGAGAGAAACACAAATGGTGTACAAAAATTTCTATCCATGGATTAAATGTCACATTTGAAAAATGGTTGTTTAAATCATACATCCCTGCCAGACCTTGAAAATTGTCTAGAAGATGTTCCAGCTGAATCCACTGAAAGGAACTGAAATTTTCATGTATTTTCCTTTTACTATACAAATTCTATATGGAATATATTTTTAATGTCATTCAAAGACATTTCTACCTTCAAAGAAAGATTAAGCATTAAAACATAGATTGGTTTGAAGGTTGCTACCCTTATACAGCCCTCAAATCAAATCTTCAATGTCTAAAACCCTCAGGTTGCATTAAAATCAAAATTAATACAAATGAAGGGAGGAAGAAAATGAATGTAAAGCATAATTCAAGACTGTCAATTATGTTACTGGGGGGCAAATACTGCAAGTTAAGGTATTTATTCTCGCTGTTGTCCTTTTTATTTTGTCAATTTCTTTGGTAGTCTTTAGATGCCACAGGTCATATTTACTATACTCGTAATTCTCTCTCTTGGCTATTGGGCCTGGCTGGATTCTGAAAAATGGCAAAATCCTACCTGAAATGATTAATCTCATTTTCTATTTCTGTCTGAGTATAAAATAGAGGTTATTAGAAAGAGCCTTCTAGGATTTCTGGCTTTCAAAGAATCCGGATGGTGAGGGTAGAGACAGGATGCATATGTCTTCTGCTTTCAGAGAGATTCAGATAAATCAGGATACATAAATATAGGAATGACCTATGACTGTGAATTTGAGAACCCTCTAGCAAAGCAAAGCAACTGCTTTGTTCCACCATCAATGCAAATTACTAGTCCCAGAAAATTGCCTGAGTCAGACACGAGTTAAGTAACTTGCATATAATCATGCAACTGATACATGGATGGAACTGGATTTGGATCTTTGCCTTTCTAACTCTCAATTCAGGATTATAACCCTTACATCGTGCTGACCCCATGAAAACATGAAGGGAGGAGATGAATTTTTTTCCTATTCATGCATTACTATGTAGGTGGGAAAAAACCCAAATATTGGTAATCAAGAAATCTGACTTCTAGTTCAATGACTCAATGACCATCTGCTTGACCTTGGGCAAGTCACTTATCTTGTATGAGACTTAGTTTCTTTATAAGATGAAGTATTTTGGATGAAATTATCTTTGAGATCTCTTTCAATTTCAAGTCTCTAGTATTATATTCCTCTTCCCTAAATATCTAAAATCCAACCGTCATTATACTATGACATGGGATTTGTTATAACTTGGGACCATTTTGAACTCTGTGTCACAGGGTTATTTCCTGGGAAGACTGGAGGGACCTATTGAGCATGAGCTCTAATCTATAATACACTTTCTTGGCCTGGACAACAGCATTACTAGTGAGACTCCTGCAAATCTTTGCAGTTTCCTCCTTATTGCTCTAGACAATTTATTCTGAACTGGACTAATGAGCCCTATACTGTGCTCCTGGGAAACCTCTCACCTTGTAAAATAAGGCCCATCAGAACATGCTCTGAATATCAAACTTCCTCCTAAAATAAAATGCTTGCAAGAAAAATAACCAAGAGAGGAGATTGATTTCCCCCATGCTAAAACACTTTTCAATGAGCCACTAAGTGTAATTTATACTTTCAGATTAGGAGACTGCTTGGCACAAGCAAAAAATATCATTACAAACTATTACCAATATTATGATGCTGTGGAATAAAAACATTTAAACACTTTCATCTTCTGCTTTGCCCTTGTGTAAACAAATATAATATGACGTGACATTTCTAATGCTAGATGCAAGAAGGCTACATCAGCTGGAGTTCACTGCATTCATCACAGTGTCTGCTCAGATCTCGTGTCTCCATTGCTTGAGTAGTGAATCTGCCCGTGCCAGTACAGCCTGGAACCAAGATTAATCCTGGAAGCAGCTCTTATTCCTGGTCTCCAAGCAAACTCAAATCTCAGTACGGAGACGGTCAAGAAGCAAATGAAGCATGAATGGCATTTACCATTTTGCCACTCTCGGGGTCATTCATTTATTCCCACTATAATAATAATACTCATCTCAGTCACACATCTAGATAGCATCTGTAACACACTATGATATACAAAACACTCTCACTCATGTTATCACATAGGCCTTAGAATGGAGAAGCATCATTAGAAGAGACTTCGGACACAGACACTTCCTCTTGGTGTATGTTGCATCATTTCTATAGCCTTCTCTCTTCAGGCCTCATATTTTATAAATCTGACTTCAGATCACATTTGAATATGGGTTGTCTTTCCTTTCTCTTATGTAGCAGCATTTAGAGAAAAGGGATGCTAAGTGGTGGTGGAAAGGGCCTGTATATAACCCCTGACTCATCCTAATTGCACCTCATGAAGAATCTGAGAAGAAAAGAAAATACAGTAGTAGCAATAATAATGCTTAAATACTCAAATGAATATGTCAGCTCATTGATTTGGGAGATGCCTTAGAAGATGCAAATTTTTAACTCTGCCAGGCTAGCCTGTTCAATGCCTAGCCTACCCATGACACAGTATGATATTGTAAAGTCCTGGACTTGAAGAACAGAGGAATTGGGCTCAAATCCTACTGTAGACACTTACTAGCTGTGTGACCTTGAATAAGTCATTTCGGCTTCAGATTTTTCATCTGTAACTTAAGAATGTTGGATTCCATGAGCTCTAAGGTCTCTTCCACCTATAAAGCTATGCTGTTAGGTTCTCCCATATGTTCATCACAGGAGTCCATCCAAAGTGCTGGTGGCCTACCTTAGCAAAGATGGGAGTAGAAAACTTCCTTGTCATACCTTACCCATCACATGACCAGACTATTTTATATCTTTCCATTATACAATTGATGGCATCTCTTATTCCTGCTAATCTCTGAAGTTCCTTATTTTTTCTATACTACAGTCTACTCATACTCATTAGGTGCCTCTCAATTTCCTTCTGCTCACTGTTCCATTTCAATTCTTCAGAGACTTTTGTGTTCTGGGTCATTTAACCACACATCACCAGTACCATATTCACACTGAAGGTAGCTGAGGCAGTAACAAAAACCAATCTATGGGTCTAATTCCCCATCTTCCATAATTTTTTATGAGAATCATCTACCTATCTATGAAAGGGGAAAGGAAGTTATCTTATATATTACTGAAAAGGGGTATCAGAACATAGGACAGAAATGAGGATTTCTATATTTTTACTTGCTGAATTTTCTCCTCCTCCTCCTCCTTCTCTCTCTCTCTCTGACTCTATCTCTGTCTCTTTCTTTTTGTCTCTCCCCTACCCTCCCTCCCTGTCTCTGTCTCTCCCTCTTTCTTCTCTCGCCCACATCTAGCGATGTCTCTGCCTCTGGTTTCTGTCTCTGTTTCTGGTAGTTTGGGGGGGGGGGTCACAAAATCTTAAAATTTCACAGAAGTGAGTGAGTACAGAGATCTTCTACTCTAATTTTCTCCCAAAGCCTGAATTCCTTCTACATAACCTTTGAAAATGGTCCTAGAATTTCTGTTTGGCCACAACTGGTGGTGGAAGATGTGCTATAATGCAAGGCTGGTCATTTCATTACTAAATAATTTTAATAATTTGGAAATTTTATGTATTGATCTGTAATCTTCCATCATCTAACTTTACAAGATATCAAAGTCTATTTCATATGATATGATGCTTATGTCAACCAAGTATTTTCTACTCCAGGTCCAAATATTACCCATTCTTTTAATTGATCTTTATATATGACATTTAGGCCCACAATTGCCTTAGTCACCTTTCCCTGGATATACTACAACTTATCTCAATAACCTTAAGTGTTTATAATATAAAGGATAAATTTTGAAGTCAAGGTCTGACTAGAGCCACAGACTAAAATGTGCCTATTTAGTTGATCATATTGTATATTAATTCCACTTAAAGAATCTATGGAGATAGGAAAACTGAATTCTTCCTTAAAAAATATTAGAAACATCTACACTATGTTGTGACTTTACAAATGTGTAATAGTAAAAGTATGTTCATGAACTCTTTATGTTGTTGATTCTAGTCTAACAAGTATCTTTTTGAAACTGTGAATCAGGCTAAAAAAATAGCACTCACCTTGGAAAGTACACATTGAGCTTATCCAAATTTATCAATGTCATCCCTTCTAATTTTAGTCATTTATACTTCCTTCTGCAGTTTCCCCTCTTACTAAGTTAAAAAAAACCAAGGCATCTGTCTTCCACAAATATAGTTAGATAAGGACTCTGTAGAGTAGAGTGCTAGAACTTATTGTGAAAATGAGACTGAGTTAGATAAATGAAAAATATTGCTCCTTTTTTTTTGAGGTGGTAAGAGAGGCAGCTTTCTTATACACCAAACCAACCACAATCACAGTCTACTTAGTATTCTTGAAGATTTAGTTACCTACATCAGGAAAATCTCCTGATTATTAATGACTTTCTCAAACTGAAGATTCTAGATTTGGATACAATAATCTTGATGTCATTTGGCAAGGGTATAGTAAGGAGGATTTCTTGATTCTAGATTGTATACTTATTTTAACGCAGTCTAAGATTATGTCGATTTTCTTGGCTGACATATCACATTGTTGTATTAAGTTGAATTTGTGGTCTCTAAAACTCTAAGATCATTTTATTTAATCATGGACTGTCAGGAAATGGAATCTCACCTCTTACATGAGTAGATGATTTTCTTTTTAATCTGAGTGTAAGACTTTACATCTGTCTCTATTAAATTATGTCTTACTCCTTCCAATTTAGTCTTATAATTTCTTTTAAAATCCTAACTCCAGGGTGGTTAGGTGGTGCGGATAATAGAGCACTGGCTCTGGAGTCGGGAGGACCTGAGTTCAAATCCAGTCTCATACACTTAACACTTATTATCCATGTGACTTTGGGCAAATCACTTAACCCCAATTGCCCTGCCTTCCCTCCTCTAAAAAAAAATCCTGAGGCGGAGCCAAGAAGGTGGAGTAGAAGCAAGACCTTCCCGCAGCTCCGGCTTCCACCCTCCCCAATCCATGTAAAAAGGGGACTCTAAACAAACTTTGGAGCTGCAGAACCCACAAAATGACACAGAGAAGCTAATCTCCCGCCGAGGACAGCCCGGCAGGTGGGCAGGAATACAGCGCAGGGCTCTGGGAGCCAAGCCCAGCACCATGTTGAGGCTTTAGCCCCAGAGCAGGCCTGACCAGCCGCAGCCGGAGGGACTCCAGATCACCAGCAGCTGCGGCTGTTTCCAGATTTATCAAAACATAGACACAAAGGACAAAGTGAGAGGTCAGTACAGTCTGGACTTTGGGGCCAGTACAGGGGAGTGTGTGGCTTTTACCCCCAGGGCAAAAAGCCGCTGAGAGGCAGGCACAGCCAGCCAGCGCCACATGGCGGCTTCAGCTCCTGGCCTGCAGAGTGTAGGGGGACCAAGCACCAGTCTGAGGGGTAATAGCTCTTGCTTTAACCTGCTTGGATCTGAATGTCAGTCTAGGGTGGAGGTTCTGGGGTGTGTGTCCAGCTTGCCAGAGTGTGTAGAGACCTCAGAGAGGGCACTCATCTAATACCTCCAGCAGCTGAGAAAACCCCAGCGTTTGGGATGAAAGCTCCCCTGTCTGGTGGCAGAGTCCTACTGTGGCAAAAAGCCCATAAATCAAGTAATTGAGTGGCAAAATGAGCAGGTAAAGGAAACAAAGCAGACAGAAGATTACAACAATACACTACTATTTTGGGAACAAAAAGGAGCAAAGCATGGAACAGGAGGAAAGCAGTGAAGTCAAAACTCCTGCACCAAAAGCTTCAAAGGAAAATACAAGCTGGTTACAGGCCATAGAGGACATTAAGAAAGATTTTGAAAACCAAATAAGATAAGTGGAGGAAAAATTGGGAAGAGAAATGAGAACAGTGCAAGAAAATTATGAAATGAGAGTCAACAGCCTGACTGAGGAAAATAACACCTTAAAAAACAGACTGACTCAAATGGCAAAGGAGGCCCAAAATGGCAATGAGGAGAAGAATGCCTTAAAAAGCCGAATTTGCCTGATGGAAAAAGAATCTCAAAAACTCAATGAGGAGAATCATTGCTTCAGAATTAGATTGGAGCAAATGGAAGCTAATGACTTTATGAGAAATCAAGATGCTGTTAAACAGATCAAAACAAATGAAAGAATAGAAGGCAATGTGAAATATCTCATGGGAAAAACCACTAACCTGGAAAATAGATCCAGGAGAGATAATTTAAAAATTACTGGACTGCCTGAAAAACATGACCAAAGTAAGAACCTAGAAATCATCCTCCAAGAAGTTCTCAAAGAAAACTTCCCTGATGTTTTAGTACCAGAGGGCAAAATAGAGGTTGAAAGAATCTACCGATCACCTCCTGAAAAAGATCCCAAAAAGAAAACTCATAGGAATATTACAGCCAGGTTCCGGAATTCCCAGATTAAGAAGAGAATATTACAAGCAGCCAGGAAGAAACAATTTGAATATTGTGGAAACACAATCAGGATAATCCAGGATTTGGTAGCTTCTACACTGAGGGATAGAAGGGCTTGGAATATGATATTCCAGAGGGCAAAGGAGCTGGGATTAAAACCAAGAATCACCTACCCAGCAAAACTAAGTATCATGTTTCAGGGGAAAATATGGTCATTCAGTGGAATAGAGGACTTTCAAGCATTCTTGCTGAAAAAACCAGAGTTGAATAGAAAATTTGACATTCAGATACAAGAAGCAAGAGAAGCATGAGAAGGTAAACAGGGAAAAGGAATCATAAGGAACTTATCAAAGTTGAACTATTAATATACCTACATGGAAAAACAATAATTGTAACTTATGAAACTTTTCTCAGTAGTTGAAGGGATTAGAAATATATATATTTGTCTATATATGAATGTATATGAGCATATGAATACATATGTGAATGTGTGCATATATGTTTACAGGTATACATAGATGGAGGGCACAGGTCCAATTTAACAGGAAGGAATGATATTTAAAAGGTGAAATTAAGAGGTGAGAGGAATATAATGAGAGGAGATAGGGAGAGACAGATTGGGGTAAACTATCTCATACAGAAGAGGCAAGGGAAAATGGTTACAATGGAGGGGAAGAATAGGAAGGCAAAAGGGAATGGGTCAACCTTATTCCCATTGAATTTGGCTTGAGGAGGGAGTGAAATAAACACTAAATAAATAGGGTGTCTCACCCTCCAGGAGAATAGTGGGGGAAGGGGATGAGAGGGGGGGATGATAGAAGGGAGGGTAGGCTGGGGGGGAGGGAGGTTGGAAGCACTCACTTGTGAAAATAGATGGGATCAAAGTGGAGAGTAGAATGGGTGTGAGGTGGGATGGGAGGCAGGGAAGTGTAATCAGTCTTTTACAATGTATCTACTATGTTATTGTTTTGCATTAGCCACACATGTGCAACCTATACTCAACTGCGTATCTTCCCAGTAGGGGTGGGTGACGTGGTAGGAGGGGATTGAATCTGGAATTGAAAGTTTTGAAATAAAATATTCAAATATGTATATATATGTATATATATGTGTGTGTATATATGTATATGTATATATACATATATATACACTATTATTAATACCATCTTACATATAATTGGGAAACGGGATGTGCAGGCACTGAGGCATAGAGATCCACTGGAAAAGTGGAAAGGGGTATGGGGGAAAATGTGGGAGAGAGCAGATTAGAGGAAGGGATATCTTGTGGGACTGCTATTTTGGGGCAGTGGGTGGGGGAGAAATGGGGAGAAAATTTGTAACTCAAAATCTGGCATTAAAAAAAAATTTTAAAAAATCCTAACTCCATTGTCCATTGTGCTAGTCACTTTTCCCACACCATGATTTAAATTTGATAGGTATGGCATCTATAACTTTATCCAAGTTATTGATGAACTGTTAAACAGCGTAAGGTCTGAATCCCTGAGGCACTTATCCCATGGGAGGCTTAAGACAGTTTGTTTATTTTTTTTAAAGCAATTGGGGTTAAGTTACTTGCCCAAGGTTACAGGCCAGTTTTTTTTTGTGTGGGTGTTAAGTATCTGAGGCTAGAACTGATCCTGGGTCCTCCCAACCGTGGGAGCACTCTTACTCACTGCACCACCTAGTCGTCCCAAGACGTTTTTCCAAGTTAACATTGAGACATTATCGAATAATCTATGGATTCAAATATTTGTCTAATTTGGAATCCTGATAATTATACTCTCTAACCTGTATCTTTTCCATAGGAATAGGCAACTAATTTATCACATGCTTTGCTAAATTCTAAGAAAGCTGCCTGACCCAAACAAACAAAAAATGAACAGATAAATAGGGAAATAAACAAATGAATGAGTGGGTAAGTAGATAAATAGATAGATGAATGGATGAATGAATGAATGAATGAATGAATGAATGAATGAAAAGAGTGAAAATAAGTCTAGTTTTGCATGATCTATTCTTATTAAAGCCATGTTGGCTTTGTTATTTACTGCTTCTTTTTCTGGCTGTTTGGCAATCATAACCTTATTAACATATATTAGCATATTTTAGGAATCATAGCCAAGCTCACTTGACTATAATTTAAAAATTCCTTTGTTTTCTCTCCTACAAGTGTATGCTACCTTTTCTTATTTCTATATTTCAATGTTCTCTAGCAGTCATTCAGCAATCATATTTGTCAGTTCCTTTCAGTACCAAAGGCTGTATTTCATTGAGGCTAAATAATTCAAACATCAAGGGCTTCTTAGTGTTCCTCTATAAACTTATTTATTATCTTGGTCATAAACTTTTTTCTAAACAAGTTTTATTCTGTTCTTTAGAGTCCAAAGTCATTCTCCTTGATAGAAAAAAAGATTCCCCCCACCCCCAAGAAAGGATCAAACACCTCCCTCTGCCTTTGTTTTGTCATTGGTCATGGTGCCATTCACCCTAAGCAGTGATCTATTCATTTTTTAATTCTCTGCTTTTCCCCATATAATTATGAACATTCCATTTTATAACTACCATATTTCTCATGAGTCTCAGTGTATTCTGAACTTCAGGATTCCTGACATTACCATGTCACACTTTTATATTTGTCCTCTCTCACTTGACTTTTCTTCTATATTCTGTGCTTAAATCTTTGTTTTTTCAAATCTCATCTGGTTGATGAGTTCCCTATGCATTCATATTGATCTCTGCAGGCAATGCCCTTGTTTAAATCTCAACAGTATTGTTTCCAAGTATGTCTTTAGCATTTCATTCTTTTTTTTTTTTTTTGGAGGGCAATTGGGGGTAAGTGACTTGCCCAAGGTCAAATGGCTAGTTTTTTTTGTGTGTGTGTGTGTGTGTGTGTATGTGTGTGTGTGTGTGTGTGTGTATGTGTTAAGTGTCTGAGGTCAAATTTGATCCTCCTGACTCCATGACTGGTGCTCTATTCACTGTACCACCTAGCCGCCCCTAGCATTTCATTCTTCAGAATTACGTAAGACACTGGCCTGACTAAATTTTGTAATTTTAGACAATGTGACTGTATTGATCTTTTAACAGTATCATCTGCTAGATCCAAACTGAGGGTGTTCATCAGAGTATATTAAGTTTTTATTTCATTTTCTACAAACAATTAATGGAGTGGTTACTTCTCATATTTTCCAAGACTCGCACAATTTTCTTCATATTAACAAGTTCTCTTTTTCTGGTGACAATCAGATCCAAAATAGAATTATCCCCTTTTTGGTTCCTCTACATTTTGAAGGATAAAATAATCATTAAAGAAATAAAAAAAAAGTGTTAGGATCTCTATCATTATCAAATAGCACTCTAACAAATATCCAGATCATTAAAATACAATATCCTTGCTTTATCATGTTTCTGTGACAAGCATGTTTCTCCATCTTTTTCCTATCTCTCTTATCTATTTCTTCTTTCTTTCTAAGATACTTCTAGATCTCTATTCAGTTCCTAAATATCCTCAGACTAAATGTCACTGATAACTACGAAGCTAAATATTATCCCTGGTGAATTAGAATTTTTATCTAGTTAATTGTGCTTATTGCCCATACTTTGTGCATTTGTTCATTGTCATGTGAGGCCCTGGGTTTTATAATTGGCTCCTTTCTTAGAATTTGTCTCCTGAGAACTCTTGGTTATCTCTCTTGCTTTTATTTCTCTTGCTGAACATTTAGGAAAACAATCCTAACTTCTATGCTCTGAAGATGGTGGTCAGCACTAATCTATTTCTATAGAATGTTTATTCGATGAAATGCATTTATCCAGGTGTATAGAATCTTTGCTGATGTTTTTCTTTAGGATGGAATTTTTAAAGATCACTGTAATGATATCATCCCTCTCATTAACACGGATAAAAATAATCCTTCAAAAAGAAATCAAAGTATACATTAAAACAGAAAGGTTAAAAATAGAATGTCTCCAAGGACAAATGGAACTTGTTATTCAACAAGGACACAAAGAACTACTTTGATAGTTGCTTTTACTAAAAATGAATTTTACATAACATTGAACTGTTTCCTTATTTTTTTTTAAATTTATTGCATGGTTCCTGTTTAGTTGCCCAGTGAATCACTTAAAGCCACATGTAGCTCTATCATTCTCAATAAGTGATTTTCTATCCTGTGGACGGATGCTTGTTGTGCAACTACATCATAGCCCCATCTCTTTTCTCAGATCAGCATAAGGTATTTTATTTTAACCTTTAGAATCAAGAGGATTCAATCTTTCTGTTATACAAGAATATAAAACCTCCTAGAACTAGCTTTTGTTTTTAATGCAGTCCATTAAGGTTTAAAAAATGACTATGTATGTAATGTTAGAGGTACAAAGGCCATAAAAGACCATCTAATGCAACCCCCTCATTTTAGAGAGAAGGAAGCTGAATACCAGGGAGGTTAGCCACTTACCATTGGTCACACATGCAATAAATATAAGAACTCAGATTCAAATACAAGCTTTCAGACTCACATTCCAATGTTCTTTCCATGCCATCATGTTGGAACTGACCAAGGGATTTCACGTTGATGAATCTGACTTTCCTATCATCTACCTGAAGCAAATAATCTAGAGTTGCCAAAGGTAATGAATCCACACCTTTAGCTTCAGAAAAAAATTCTTCCTGGAGTTGTGGAATTGTATATTCAGGATATATGCTCAGTGGCATGGGAACACAAATGAATACTAATAAACCAGAGGGCAGTTTCCTTGTCTCCCTCAAAAAGTTTTCTTAAAGTTTCATTAAATGCAAAATATAGATCTTATTATCTGACTAGTGAAGCTACAAAGTATTCTCTTGTCAATAAAAATGCATGTTTAGCATAAGTCTTTGAATTTAGTGAGTTTGTGTAATGTCACCATTTGCCAGTTTTATACTTTCCAGGCCAAGGCTCTTAACCTGGAATGCATGAACATTTTTTTTTTAATATTTTGATAACTGCATTTTGCTATAATTGAATTCCTTGTTACTTCTGTTACAAATGTTGCATTGTGTTTGGGTACATACTTTGTATTTAATTTTTGTGAATTTATAAATGTTTTGATAAGGAGTCCCTAGACTTCACTAGAATGACAAATTGCTCCACAACAACAAAAAGGTTAAGAACTCATATTCCAGAATATATGGCTTTTAAAAAATAAATTAACAACAGATTTTTTTCCTTCCATCAATGTCCATCTCTATATTGCATTTGCTACCAGAAATCTGATTGCTCTCATGCCTTTAAAAAACCTAAATCTCAAGTACACTTATGTCAACAGTTCTACCTGTTCTTGACCACTGCTGATTGTTAAGAATACTCTCACTCTCTGTCTCCTCATTTCCTTTACAACACTTTTACTAATTTTTTTTGACCTGGCTCTGAACTGACTACTAACCCACAAAACTTTTTAGGATAAACAAGAAAGTCCAATAATATTTATGATAGAATATAATTAAAAGAAACAAATGACTTTGTTGATGCATCCAACCCAGTCTCTGCTAGTCAGTGAAAACTATGCTTATATAACCTTCTGTTCTAAGATTGGTCATGGTAGAAGCATAAAATAAGTATTCTATCACAAATACAGATAAGGAATGCAGTGCAACAAGTCCAAGTTAGGAAACTGGAAGATAACTGAACCACCTTGGGAAGGCCTGAGGTATGACATAATGTTAGACATGAAATTAGGTTCTCTCTGTCTCTCTCTCCTTTTCTCTCTGTGTCCATATATAATATGTATTTATGCATTTTATACACATATACACAGACACATGATGTCTGAAGAGAATGGAGCTTCCATCTTTAAGAGTTTAGAGTTACACAAGAAAGGAACAAATATATATATATATATATACACAAATATATATTTATATATACACAAATATATATATTTATATATACATACATACATACATATATATATATATATAAATATATATATTTGTCCAAAGATCATGGGCAAACTCTGTCTCATCAAAGGACTACTTGTCTACAGCTCATATGCTGATAGACTCCATTCTTGATTATCCAAACTCCCCTGAGTTTAGGAGTTCCTCCTTCAAACAATTATAAAGGCATTATCAATATGATCAATAGATAGCACATATGTTACAATTTAAAGTATAGCATACAATTTCCAAAGGCAGACATATATATGTACATATGTGTATGTAGTATCTATCTACCGATCTATCTGTCTTTCTAGATATATACCAACAAAATATAGAGAAATATATATATATATACATACTAATATATCTATGCACATATCTGCATGCATATCTATATATGTATATGAATGCATGCGTATATATCTGTGTGTTTGTCTGTCTATCTAGTCATCTCTCTATTGGAAGGAAGGAAATGGCAAATCTCTCCAGTATCTTTGCCAAGAAAACTCTAAATGGAGTCATGAAGAGTCAAATACAAGTGAAACAACTGAACAACAACAACAAAATATATGTGTGTGTTATCATATATTCATGTAAGTATGCATTATATGCATGCACTACAGGTGCATATACATGCACACACACATTCCATCTTTTTCTTTGTTGCTTTTTTTTTTTTGCCTTTTGGAGGGCAATTGGGGTTAAGAAACTTGCCCAAGTCTACACGGCTAGTTTGTGTGTGTGTGTGGGGGGGAGGTGGTGTTAAGTGTCTGAGTCTGGAACCGAACTCAGGTTCTCCCGACTCCGGGGCCAGCGCTTTACTCACTGCACCACCTAGCTGCCCTCTCTTTGTTGCTTTTTAAAAAAATTCTTCTTAATGGCTGTATAGGATCAATATAGCTATCCAGTCTGATTGGACTCTTAGCATTCAATCTGGAAACAGGTCACCACGTCAAACTGCCTAGACCAAGGTACTCCATGAATAGCTAGTACTTTGCAGCCATGTAAGGAAAAGAAATAGTTACAATGATTTAATTTCACATTACTATGGCAACTTTGATCATTTTGTTAGAGCAAGAGATTAAATGCAACCAAGTGTTCATTAGGACACTCCACTAATGAAAAAGGCAAAATCCTGAGATGTGCATGAATCAAGGGCATTATGGAAACCATGGTGAAGACAAGGAGATATTGCAAAAGCGGAGGACAGCTAACTGCCTAATCAACCTCAGTACGGAAATTGGTCTCTGGCCGATACAATGGCCTCATTTATAACATGCAGGAAATAACTATAATGAGGGAAAAATCAAAGGAATTACATAAAAATGTGCTGAGAGCACTTAAGCAGCACTAAGGATTTCTTTTTTTTTCTCCACTCTTACAAAACTATTGTTGGAAGTATTTAATGTCATGCATTTTATCTTCTATGGGTCTTAGTGATCTTTCCAAATACAAGAAAACAACTAAATAGCAGATATAAGTTCCTATAGAATCATATTCTCTATTCTGACAGTAAAGAAGTGGGATTTTTTTGTTTTTTGTTTTTTTAAGAAAGAAAAAGGAAAGCAATTTAACAATAGTGAACTTTGGTTTGTAAGGTAATTGGTTGTGCTCAGGGGCCTGAGCAATCTGTATTATTTATTGCTTATCACAGACTTTTGCAGCAGCTGGATTTTGCTCCCTGGGGTTTGCCTATACTGGGCTTTCCACTAGTAGGGAAGAATGGCCATGGAAAACTGCCTGTGGCAGTTAGATGCAGAGTAATGTAATGGACATAGGATGTTATTGTCAATATATAGTTAGTTAAAATCATGCTCATTGTTTTAGAAATATAATAATTATTTCAGAAATTCACATGGATTAAATGGGTCAGACAAATCTGAGTGGGAGGGGATTTTCTTATTTGCTTGGCTTTTGTGTTCCTTCCTACTAGTACCGTAGATATGGACGGCAGGGTATCTCCATGATACTTTCCCCTACATCAACTGAGATTAATTTCCAATTTGCAAAAATTCTATTTACAATATTATTGAAGGAATTTTGTTGGCAAGAGAGCAAAAGTGTAGTCCATGGAGGAATAAGCACTGCAAAATCCATTAATTAATATCCCCAGAAATACTAGTAATTCCCCAAATGACAATTTCTGATTTAAAAAAATTTGTTATTATCCTGGGTTTGGCAAAGAAGTGAGAGGCTCTGGGTAGGGTGGCTTTCTCTTAAGGTCTCAATGTTCCCTGAAGGTACTTGTTACTCTAGGCTTCCCTAGGCAGAAAGTCCTTAGGCACTGCTCTTTCACTTTACAACACATCTATCAGCAAGGCAATGACAAACAAAACAAAACTTAAGACATAAGAGACAGAAAACTCTAGCATTCTACTATTGGAAGAAGTCACAACTTTCCCTGCATGGCACCACAGAAAGAAAGTGCCAAATTGAAAATGTTCTCTAAAGTAGGCCCTGTAAAATGATTTGACTGGACTAGATAATCTCTGAAGTCCCTTCCAGCTTCCATGATGCTTTTGTCTTCACCACTCTTCCTTCCCTTCTAGAGTTTTCCTTTTCTGACAGTAGAGACAGCTCCTACAATGTGTTACAGTTCTGTTAAATATCATATCGGACTGCAGAATGTCCTTCCATAGAGCCTATTCTTTTTGTCACCACACAAACCATTCTTTGAGCATGCAGATTCACTCTACATCAGGATCTGCTGCTGAGTAGCAATTTCATGAAAGTTACAAACTCTAGGATCAGGTGAGAATAATAATAGTAGTAGGAATAGCTGATACTAACATAGTATAATGCACTGTGCATACATTTTCTATTTTTTATATCATAATAGTCGAGTGAGCTAGGTAATACAAATATTATTAATCCCATTTTATAGATGTGGAAAATGAGATTCAAGTGGGTTAAATGATTTTGCCATTTTGGCATAGTTACTAAGGGCTGGATTTAGAATTTGAACCTAGGTCTTCCAGATTTTGTGTCCAACATTATATCCTTTATATCTAAGGCTTTATCACTTCTAAGAAAAGGTTTATCAATTCTTCTGGAGACAGCAAAGCATGCTTATTTTTCTGCAACTGCCTCTGATTAAGCACTTGGAGGTGGGGCACACACATGACTCGATCCAAGACATCTAGACTGACTAGCTATGTGACCTTAGGTAAGTCACTTAATTTTTCTGTATTTCAGACCCTCCAGAATGTAACATATTATAGTGGAATGATACAGGTAGAATTATATGGCTCTGGAGTCAGAGGACCTCAATTTTAATTCCTCCATCTGGCACTTACTATCTAAGCAACCTTGGGCAAGTAACTTAACCTTCCAAAGAATGCCTCATTTTCCTGTATTGTAAGAAGGGAGTCAGATTAGATGGGTTCTGAATCAGCTCTAGATTTATGATCCTAAAATCTTATGATTTTTAAAATAGCAAGGTTAGATTAGAAGAAATTGAAAGGCCTAGTGCAAAGGCTGCAATGAACAAAGTTATGGAATGCAGTCTTAGGAGAATGTGGTTAGAAGAATATTGAGTATGTATTTGTACTAAAATCAACCTCTTCTTTAAAAACTGAAAAAGTAGAGATGCAAAAAGTAGATATGCAAAGCCCTCATATATGCTCTAAATTTTAGTCTAATACAAAGGATTAGTCTTCTGTATTTTCACTTGGATTTCTCATAAGTATCTTAAATTTAACATCCTCAATAGGACTTATCATTTTTCCTCTTTACTCAAACTCTCCCCCAGCTTGTCTTTTCCTGTCAAGGAAATTATCTGAAAATGATCTATTTCCTTATGACCATTTTGATTCATTTGGAAAATATAAAAATCATATTAATTTTGACTTTTAGCTTTTGAAATTAAGTAGATTAATTAAGCTTTTAATTCTGTTTCTCTGAATTCCTCATATATCCTTTTTTGTGGTTCAATAATATCTCATTACATTGACACACCATAATTTGTTTGCTCATTTCTCAAATCACAGACACCAAGTAAAAGTTTTTGTAGGAATAAAATTCATGTAAGTAGGAAAAGAAGATAAATTGTCACTTAGGAAAAAAGAAACAAGCAAAAACCATGTGTTGATAATCTCCTATAGGTCCAATATTATATACACAAATAAATGCATACACTCATACATATATACACTTGTATATGTGTATATATATGTACATCAGAAATTAATGCAAATCTTTAAGATCATAACTCATTCCCCCCAAAATGGGTAGTTTGAAGGATATAAATAAGCAGTTTTAAAAGCAGAACTAAAGATCAGTCACCATGTGAAAATCTTCTCTGAGCTACCATTAATTAAAGAAAATCAAATTGAAGCAAGTCTGAGGATCTATCTCACACTTATTATATTGGCAAAGATAACAAAGGTTGGAATTAGTCAGTGTTGGAGGGCCTGCTGGAAAATAGGCATATCAACACAGTTTTGGTTAAAATAGAAATTCTGGAGAGCAAGTTGGAACTACTCCAAAAGTCACTAAATTACATACCTATTGACCAAGCAAAAGCACTACCAGGACTATGCCCCCCAATAGATCAAAGAAAGAAGAAAAGGACCAAGGGGAACAAAAAATATTTATAATAGCTCCTTTTTTAATGGCAAAGGGTTAGAAACTAAGAGAATATCTATCAAGCAGGGAAGGGATGAAGAAGTGATCATAAAAGTAATACTCTTATGCCACAATAAATGATGATAGACTGTTTCAAATAAATCTGGGAAAACTTATATAACAATGCATAGTGAAGTAAGCAGAATCAGAAGAATAACATATATCAACAGCAGCATTTTAATGGAAAAATATCACCTTTGATAGACTTAAGATCTCTAAACAATATAGTGACCAACTATAAATTCAAATGACTAATAATCTGTGTTGCTGCTGAATAGGGAGGAGATGGAGTCAAGATACAGAATATTCTATATATTTTTACCCATATACACATAGGAATCTGTTTTGTTTGACTATGCATATTTGTGACTTTTTTTCACTTTTAAATTAGAGGTGTTATGAAGGAGAGAAAGTAAATACTTAATTGAAAGAACTGAAATTGGGGCGGCTAGGTGGCACAATGAATAGAGCACCAGACCTAGAGTCAGGAGGACCTGAGTTCAAATCTGACCTCAGACACTTGACATATTTAGTAGCCATGTGACTTTGGGCAAGTCACTTAACCCCAACTGCCCTCCCAAAAAACAAATAAAAAAAAAGAACTGAAATTAACTGAAAAAAATAAAGATAGATTAAAAGCAGAGGGTAAATGTGATTCGTAAAGAGTACTATATTAGCTTAGTGGGTCTAAAGTTTTTTGTTTTTGTTTTTTTGCTTTTTGGAGGGCAATTGGGGTTAAGTGACTTGCCCAAAGTCATGGTTAGTCATGTGTCAACTGCCTGAGGCCGAATTTGAACTCAGATCCTCCTGACTCCAGGGTCAGTTCTCTATTCACTGCATCACCTACCCTCTCCTAAAGTTATTTTTGAAGAGAAAATCACTTCAGCAAGACAGTAGACCCATGTGTCACTTACTTGAATCATTTCTACTTTTTCTTGTAAAAAAGAAAATCACAAAAATATTAATGGAAAAAAATTGCATATTTTTGGGGGGCAGGGGAACAAATTATTTTTTTAAAATATATTTAAAAGCATGTTAATTCATACAAGAAATGAAAGTATAAATATTGCTGTTATATGCATTATTATTTTCCCAAACAAGCACGTAGATTACCTGAAGACCTTTTCAGCTGGCATCTTCAAAGGAAGGTAATATTTGCACTATAAAGAAGTTAAGCATATGTATTTTAATTGACCATTGCTCATATTATTCTCATGGAAAATATAAAGATATATAGATTGTATGATAACATAATCAGGTGGATTTATAAACAGCTAAATGGTGAGAAACAAAGAATTGTCATAAATCATTCAGTATCATCTTGACAGAATGTGGTAGGAGTATGAGCGGAGCTTGGGGCTAATTAATTATTTCATCAATAACCTGGTTAAAGTCATAAATTACATGTTTATGAAATGTTCTGATCATATACTGCTTGGGGATATAGCAGAGATACAAAATGGTATCAAAAAGTCCTGGCTGTAATCTAATACATTAAATTCAATAGACTTCAAACAGTCTTACATATGATTTAAAAAAATACTTTCACAAGGAATAGATAGGAGAGGCATATTTATATAGTAGTTTGAAAAAAGATCTGGATATTAAAAGATTCATATGAGTCATCATTGAGACATATAGAATGAAAAATAATGCTATATATATAATATACACACATATGTATGTAATATATATGTGCATGCATGTATATATATTTTCATTACCTATATTTTTCCCATATTACTTCCTCTCCTACCCCCCCCGAAAAGCCATACCTTTTAACAATGATTTTCTTTTTTAAGAAGAGAAAAATACCTAAAATTCTCCCACACATTGAAAAAATCAGACCTACTCAACGTGGCACACCTACAATCTCCACAAAGGAGTAGGTGGAGTCTATTTTCATGTAACTTTGTGGGGTCAAGCTTGTTCTTTGCAATTTTCAACATCTATTTTCATTTCTTTTGTGGTTATTGTTCTTTATATTTATATTTTTGTACTCACTGCATGATTCTACATACTTCATTTTGCCTTAGTTTACATAGGTCTCTCCATATGTCTGTGTCTGTCATATTTGCTATTTCTTATAGCTCAGAAATATTTCATTATATTCATATACCACAGTTTTTTTTAGCCATTCTATAAAGGATGGGCCTCTCTTTTGTTTCTGTTCTTTGCTACCACAAAATGTAAGCAACTAATGAAAAAAAAGGCAATCTTGGACTGCATTAAGAGAGGCAGAGTTTTTGGAACAAAGGGTCACTTTATATTGGGCCTTAGATCACATCTATACTGTGTTCAGTTCTGGGTGCCACAATCTAAGAATGAGCTCATGTATTCAAAATGGGAAAATTAAAATGATGCAGTTCTTTGAATCCATATCACAGGAGGATCAGCTGAAGGAACTTGGAGAAGAGAAGACCCATGGGACATATAAAAGCTATATTCAATTATTTTTTTTAAGCAAGTGGGGTTAAGTAACTTGCTCAAGGTTACACAGACAGTTATTTCTGGATATGGTACTAAGTATCAGAGCCCGCATTCAATCCCAGGTCATCCCGACTCTGGGGCCGGTGCTCTTACTCACTGAGCCACCTGGCCACCCCAATATTCAATTATTTTAAGGGTTCTTCTGTGAAACAGCTATCAGACTTGGACTCTATGGCCTCAAAGGCTAAGATCAGTAGCAAAAGGTTGGCATATACAAAGACATAAATGAACATTCTGTCAGGAATATTTCCTAATAAACAGATCTTTCCAAAAGTGAAGCAAACTACTTAGGGAACTGCTAGTTTCCTCTTTCTTAAGGGTCTTCAAAGCAGATGTTGAAAAACTACTTATTGAGGTGGCTAGGTGGCACAGTGAATACAGCATCAGTCTTGGAGTCAGGAGGACCTGAGCTCAAATCTGACTTCAGACACTAAACGCAAAACTAGCCATGTGACCCTGGGCAAGTCACTTAACCCCAATTGCCCTACCTCCCCCCCCCCAAAAGCAAAAACAAACAAACAAGCAAAAAAACTACTTATCAGATTTGTCTATACTATCTCCATATGGGTTTTGTTAAATTAATGATGTCAAACACAATAGAAATGAGGGCCACTGATCTACACAGGAGAACCTCTATAGGCTGCATATTGACTTAGTTTTTAAATATAACATTATCTGTTTAATTTTTTTTTGTTAAATATTTCAGTTCACAATTCCACCAAGAGTGAATTGGTGTCCCAATTTTTCCACATCCCCTCCAACATTCATTTTTTCCCTTCAATCATTTTAGCCAATCTGATAGGTATAAAATGGTATCTCAAGGTTGTTTCAATTAGCATTTCTCTAATCAATAATGATTTAAAGCATTTTTTGATATAACTATAATGTTTCTCAATTGTATTTTAATCCAGTTTGGCCTCATTTGGCAGTGTTGTGGATTGGACTGAGCATTTGAAAGCTTTGGCTAGGTGACTGCTAAGGTCCCTTCCTACTCTAAAATTCCATCATCCTGTGACCTTCAGTTAATACCTTATTAAATGTTGTAAATCATTGAGATGATTTAGAAAAAGGGATAATCTTCCAGATCATCATTGTCACTAGGATAATCATCTGTATTACCAATAAAATATTTACTGAGTATTCTTTGTTCATAACTGTAACATGAAATGGTGCTGCCATTTCATCTGTCTCCCTCATGAAAGGAGCTATTCATAAATTATACATATAAATATATATGTGTCTATACATATACACATCTCTTTCTCAATGTATACATATATATCCATACAGACATATAGGCATACACACATTTGGGTGGTACATCACCTTATTTATCTTTCTTCTGATTGTAGAGGAGTAATACAGCTTTGTTGATAGGAAAAAAGCACAGGACACCAATTGAAATTTCATATCTCTTGATGTTGAAAATGATACCTTTAAACTTCAATGACAGTTTTATGGAAAAATGTATTCACTTAGTATTTGACTACCTGGCATAAATAAATAAATAAATGAATGAATGAATGAATGAATGAATAGAGAAATAAATGAATGAATGAATGAATGAATGAACAAATAAATAAATAAATGAATGAATGAATAAATAAATGTTGATTGATTGAGTGGATGAAAAGGAAGAAATGTTGGCTGCCATCTACAAATTATTTCTCAAACAGACAATTCCACCATTCTAAACAAGAAAACAAGCAGTGAAAAACAATTATAAGATAGGGCCAGGTGGTGCAATGGATAGAGCACTAGTCATAGAATAATAAAGAACTGCATCTGAGTACCCTTTCAGGCATTTATTAGAATTGTGACCCTAGGCTAGTCACTTCTCCACAAAATGAGAATGATAATAATAGGATCTACTTACTTCTCAGAAGAGTCTAAGGAATTTATATACATCTACCTATCTATTTATCTATCTATCTACCTATCATCTATCTATCTATCTACCTATCTATCTATCTATCTATCTATCATCTATCTATCTATCTATCTATCTATCTATCTATCTACCTATCATCTATCTATCTATCTAATCATCTATCTACCTATCATCTATCTATCTATCTATCTATCTATCTATCATATATATCTATATATACCTATACACACACGATTTGTGAACCTTAAAGAGTAATGTAACTGTTAGCTACTATTATTGTTGATGATTTGTTGAGCTTATCTCCTATGTGCTATAGAGAATAATAGCTATGGAGACACTGTGAGTAAGCCAATGAGGTAGTTTTTATTTCAGCTGTCTGATCAGATGGACATTTGTTTATAGAATGTTCACACAATGAATAGGAGTAGCATTGGTTTTGCTGACTGATAGAATATGTCTCCTGACCTTGAAATTTTGGTGCTTTTCTGATAAAATGTCATGTGAAACCTTGATACTTGAAAGGATAAATGTATTATTATGGTAATGCTAACTTCAATAGCCCCTCTTATAGTAACTATGCATTACTTACATTTTTTTAAAGAAGGAGGAGAATCTTGAGAGATATATAGTTAACTTTTATTTTAGAAAGATATGTTATATAGAGAGACAAATAGTACAAAAAAAAAGAAGAGAATTTATTTCCTGAGAGACTGAATTTAAGTTTTATGATGCAAAGAAACAATATAAACATAATTCAAGAGACTTTGTCTGCTATTCTGAGAGAACTGAAGACTACCATAGAGTGACACTATTTCTCTGGAATTGAGGATAAGTCAACAGCAATAGTCAGATGTCTGTCAGCTTGTGATTTTTCTTTGAAAAGATAATTAGAAAATAGTAATTTTTGTGTTTCATTGTTATATATAAAAATTTTGTAGAGTCAATAATCATTGTTTAATTCAAGGAATTTAGATAATTTGATATTAGGGTTCCCAGAAACCCCAAACTGCATCAGAAATATAGGCAAAGGCTAATAGGAAGGTAGTTTCCTCCTGTTAATTAGCAGCATGTAATAAACTGGGGTAGGCACTCAGGTGTAATTAATTAGTGAAAGAAGTAACATCTTTATTAATTAATTAAGAAATATCAGAAAATATCACTTGGTAGTCTTAAAACCTGGGGTGAGATAAATGAAAATCAAACAGTATATTGATGGGTGGGGGTTTATTAGAGTTGTTGATGAATACTATACATGATGGTTGCCAATCCTAGACAATGCTGCATTAGCTTTTTGGACAACAAAATCTAAACTCTAAAAAGATCCACTTGAAGGCAAGATATTAAGATTTGAGAGTTAGACTGTGTGCTTAAAGAAAAACCGACATTATGCAATAGCATCTTCATTGTCATCAAGAAACAATAACAGCCAATTCTGAAAAGACAGAGGCTTCTGAAAAGTGAGGAGGATGGGTGGGGGAGGAAGCTTAGGCCCATTCTCTTTTCCCTATAAGCGACAGCACTTCTACTGTTTTTTTTGCTTAAGGATAGTATATGTGTATATGTGTGTGTATGTGTGTTTATGTATATATGTGTGTACATGTATATACATGTGTAGAAATGTGTAGATATGTGTTTGTATATATAGTTAGTATGTAAGCTGACCCAGAAGACGGCTCAGGAAAAAAACGATGCACAAGATTGGTAGCTAGTATTATAGGGTTAAATAAGGTATCTGTACATTTTGTTCTAAGAAAACAAAATACACTTCTCCCAAATGACTCATTCTTTATACTCAGGTCAAGCCCCTAAAACAATTGCTAAAATATATTAAAGTGTCCCAATGGAATCTTAAATTAGCCAGAAGTATATAAATAGATATGAAGCCAAGCATTTTGAAAAAAAAAAAAAGTCCCCAAACCCATTTCCTGGTGTTAAAGTCAATGACTTCACTTCCTACTTTGCTAAGAGTATTTAGGTAATCACATGTGAACTAAATTGTCATCCTTTCTGCATACAGATAAATACCCATCGTTCCTACCTACCTCAGAGAGAGTAATTTTGTTTTTTTTTTTCCTTTCTAAGAGGAAACTGAGTCTGAGAAAGCCTCAAATAACTTATGGTCATAAGATCATAGATATAGAGTTAGAAATCATATAGTCCAATCCCATGCTTTTACACTTGAAGAGACTGATTCCTAGAGTGGCTGAGTGACTTCCCAAGGTTACACAGACAGTCAATAGCATAGCTGTTATGCCAGCCCATTTTATCTGTTTCCAAATCCAGGAGTCTTTTTCAGTAGACCACATTTTGTCTTAGGACCAAAGACTAGCCTTCATGTAGATCTGGAAACAGGTTATATTCCATCAGAGTTCTAACTTAGAGGAGTCCTTAAAATGGTAGGTTTCCTATCTGGAGCCTGTTGACAAAGAATTATCTGCTCTTCCTTCACTTAATGAAGGCTCAGATTAAAGTGTAATGATGACAAAACTGACTCAGATACCCCTTCGTAGTCTGTGCTATAGAAAAAGGGGGCAATGTGTATCCCCTCTGTAACCCTTCTCTTATTCTAGCTCTAGAACTATAATTTGATCAATACTGCTGTTGGAGAAAGTGTGTTAGTCTAATATGCACAGCTCTAATCACCATCTCTTAAAGCTTCTCAATATATGTTAACTCCCCTCATCAGAATATAAATTCCCTGAGAGAAAGGATTGCTTTGTTTTTATCTTTGCACTCTCAGAAACTAGCACAAGGCCTTGTACACAGTAAGCCCTTAATAAATGTTGAATGAAACTGTTTTTTTGTATCCCTAGAACTTACCTAGAATAGTAATTTGTACATAGTGAGTACTTAATGTTTTTATATTCATTTAAGTTCTTTGGGGCAGGTAGATGATACAGTGGATAGAGTACTGGGCCTGGAGTCAGGAGGTTCAAATTCATCCTCTAATACTTAATATGTCTGTGACCCTGTGTTATTCACTTAACCTGGACAAGTCACTTAACCCTGTTTGCCTCAGTTTCCCCATTTGTAAAATGAGATGGAGAAGGAAATGACAAACCACTTCAGTATGTTTTCCAAGAAAATCCTAAATAGAGCCAAAAAGAGTCAGAATTAAATCAACAATGACAACAACATATTTAAGAGCTTTCAAAAGCTCACTCATACTACAGCCCCTTCTTTCCTCCTATGATCCCTGCCCTGTCAATACACACACTTAAGCCAGACTATTACATAGTCATAGATTTTTGAGATGGAAGTAACTTCTTAGAAGCCTAGAAAGGCTAAATAATTATAAAAGATAATAACTGACAAAAGTGGGATTTGAACCCAGTTCCATTGAGTCCAAACCCATTGTTCTTTCTATTGTACTATGTTGTCTTCTCAGGGCCATGTTCTTGGCCACAATTAGAATGTTCTTTCTAGTGAGTAAGAACACTGGCCCCAGTGTCAGGATGACCTGGGGATCGAATCCGGGCTCAGACACTTAGCACCCATCCAGAAACACCTGGCCGAGTAACCTTGAGCAAGTTACTTAACCCCAACTGCTAAAAAAAAAAAAAGAATGTTCTTTCTAGTATCCAAATCTTAGGCAACTTTTGAGATACTTTTTGTGAACATGGACTCTATAATGACTATAATAACTGTTTAGATATATTGGAGCTTCCCTTCTTCACACAGGAGAAGGACAGAGGAGTTACACAAACAAGAAGTCAATTAGAAGGTTTTCTGAGGTTCAGAGATGCTTGATATGCCAGTGATCCTTCTTTGAAAGTGAATTCTGGTTAAATTTGGAGTTGCCTGTTGCTTCCAGAAACTACAGAACTAGCCTCGATCAGCTCAATGTCTACCTTGGGCAGAAGTTATAGACTCAAGACCTTGCTCACGACTTTCTAAATATCCTGCTGCCTGGTTTATTGTGTCTACAGATGTCCTCTCCCTTACCTCCCCCCTCCCCAAATCCCACCCAAAATTCTCCAGAAGCTATATCTTACCCCTTTTCCATTCCCCTTTGAGTAGCTGAGAACTCTTTCTACCCTGCCCTGCTGCCTTATAGAGTCTTCTCTCTCCTACAAGCCTTTTCTCAGACAATAAAAGCCTTTAATTGGTGTATTGGACTCTTGCCTTTCAGGTTCTTTTATGGGTCTTGGGGTTATTTGTTAGCAACCTCAAAATTCATTTGTCCTACAAAAACTTCCTGGAGTATCTCAGACAAAAATGCTTCTTCTGATAAAATTATATAACATGTCTCTTTACTGTTCTTCGGGCACACTGGGTGATGGACTATGGGATTGGAAGATCTAGATTTATGTCTCAGGTCTGGTACTAAATAGTTTTGCAAGGTCATATAGTCTGAGTCTCAATTTCTTTATCTGTGAAATGGGGATAATAACATTTATCCTAGTTATTGCATAGAGATCTTATGAAAATAAGTAAGATGATATATATTATATATATTTGTATAAATATTTTTATTTATTTACATAAATAAGATGTATTTTAAAGCACATCATACATTGGGAAGTAACATTAATGCCTGATATTCTTCTTAATCATTATTTTTTATCTGAGGTACTGTAGTTAAAATGTTTGGATGTAAAAACCTATGTCAAGACCTATTTCCTATATGAGTTGTTCCCTGATCTCTCTAGTTGTTATTACTCCCTCACTTCCAAATTTATTTTGCGTTTAGGTTGTAGATGGATTGTAATTACTACTTGTATTCATCATGTCTCCCATACTCCTTCTCTAGTCACTCCCTCCCTATGTCACCAATGTAAGCTCCTTGCTGGGGGCTGTTTTCATTTTGACTTTGTATACCCCGTGCCTAGCACAGCCCTTGGCACATAGTAGGCACTCAAATGCTTATGCAATAGAATTAAAAGGTAACATCGGTGGTGATTTTATAAATGAAGAAGTTTCTATCTGTATAGTAGCTGTTGCTGAGGAGATTCCAGATGATACTGCATTTACCAAATGGCCCAGCAATTCCCCAAAGTGTGAGGATGACCTTCTCAGAAAGAAAAGGAGAAGAAAATACTTATCCCACTTATCAATTTTAATGCCTGTCTTTTTTTTCTTTCCTTTCAGAGAATGAACTTATCCCTCCATCCCTCCTATCAATTTAAATGCTTGTCTATGTTCCCCTTCCTTTCAGTGGGTGAGTCATAAATAAAATAGCTTTGACAAAGTCTTAGCCTTCATCACCTCAATTATTTTCTCTAATTCCCAGAACGTAGAGATTAGAGGCCAAGTCTTATCACCTCCTCTCTAATTAATTCTTTAGGGGCAGAATCTCATTTTTTGTAAGTCCAGCCAAATGTCCATGTTATTCATGCTATGTTCACAGGGAAGAAAACATCCTCCCTCCAGATCCATTCTGGAACAGAATTCCTGACCACAAACCTTAAACATGTAGTCTTACATTATCCATGTTATCTTAACACACATGTCTCCAGAGACCTTATGGTAGAGTGTAGAGGGTGCTGGACTCAGAGTCAGAAAGATCTGTGTTTAAATTCTAACTCAGGCCCGAGCTACATAGCCCTGAGCCTTTTAACCTTTCTCATCTCCTTTTCCTCACTTGTAAAAGAAATAAAAGCACCTATTTCACAAAGTTGTACAGTTATCCCTTCCACATTGCTACTTTCCCCATTGTGGTTTCAATATATCATGGGATGGTCTAAGAAAATTATATGAGAAGTTTTATATGGGAAGTTTTTCAGAAGCTGCAGACAATATGCCAAAGGCCAGCAGATGATACAGAAAAAGTTTAGAAATTCAGAAATGCATAAATATGTATGTATAGCATTGTATAATATCAACATACTTTATCTTCTAACACCTTGATAATTCAAACCTTCTCTAGTAAGAAAGGAGGAGCAAAAAATTTTAATGTGGATTTTCTAGAACACATTGGCACAACACCTCTAACCCCAGTGATGTCGGATAACTGTAATGAGGATCAAAGGTGATTATGCATGCAAATTTTTTGTACATATCAATACTATATCATAAATTCTATATAGGGGTGGCTAGGTGGCCCAGTGAGTAGAGTGCCGGCCCCAGAATCAGGAGGACATGAGTTCAGATCTGGCCTCAGACACTTAACACACACACACACACACACACACACACACACACACACAAAAAAACTTAGCTGTGTGACCTCGGGCAAGTTACTTAACCCCAATTGCCCTCCAAAAAGCAAAAAAAAAAAAAACAAATTCTGTATAAATGATAGCTATTATTATAGTCATCAGTTAATAAGCATTTATTCAGTTCCAGACACTGTGGACAGAAACAGAAAACAAAACAATCTCTATATGCAAAGGATATATTAAAGAGAGAGATAAAGATATAAATGAAAAAAATAAAAATATAAAGATCATTATTATCAGAGACCATGGTTATACCTGAAGCATATTGTTTTTGATTTTTGATGCAATTGGAAGTTGATCCAGAGTGATCCCAAGAAGCAAAGTGGTCATTCTGAATCAGTATACACCTCTAGGATGGGGCTAAGACATTTGCCACTTTTTCAGTGGGGAATGGTCTTCTGTGTACCACAAAAGCTGACCCATTCCCCTAGTCACTGGTGGGAGAATAGCAGCAGTAACCATCAAATTGACTGATTAACTGCCATTCCACTGTCAATCAGTCAAGAAGTATTTATTAATGACTTACTATTACATGCACTGTTCTAAGCAAATGGGCATACAAAGAATAAGAGATGATTACTTCATCCCAAGTAAGCTGGAGTAGGGTATACAAATTTGTTGGTCACTTTAATGGTCCCAATTCTCTTCTGCCCTACTCTGTACCATTCCTCTTATAATTTTAATATCATGCTGATACTATTACTTTAAAGTTCCTTTTGACTCAGTTCATGGAATAACTTTTCCATATAAGAAGGAATAGGTGATTCCTGGAAGAGTAAATGTACTGGGATCAATACTTCTGCAGGCTGTAAAATCGTAGCTTTGCAAGATGACACATTGAACACATTGAAAGGTCCTCCCTCCCCCGACTAAGGCCATTGTACTAATTAGTTTTACCTCTTTAAACAGAGAAAAAAAAGGCTGTCTTCAAGTGTGATGAAGAGGAGATTCTAGAAACACTCTCAGCAGGATATTAACGCTAGGAGATGGGAAGGAGAGGAAAATTGAGACCAATTCAGGAACCAACAAATTCACATCTCTCATCTCAAGCTGACTTTGTGAACACTCATTCAGTGGAATAGCAGTCAACCAGATTGCTTAAATTGTCATTTTCTGCATCTCCCTCTTTATTTTCCATTAAGAGGGAATAGTTTAACTCCTTACCCCCACCCATCCACAGTGAATATGGGTTGGATTCACATACAATGTGACTACATCGTATTTCAGTGTTCTACAGTTTGATCAGTGACCTCTTTATTCTCTGGCTCAGTTGAAAAAACCATCTTTTGTTAAAATGTTTAAAAAGTGACTGTGGGGAAAAAAATCACTATTTGGTGTCGGGTTTTTGTGTTACCAGACCTCTCTTCACTTCTTTTATCTGGTTTCAAGGAAAGGAGCTTTCCACTGAAATTTTTTCTAACTTGGCACGACATATAAATAATTTAGTCAGCTTGCACTTATTACATACCTACTATGTGCCAGGCACCACGTTATGTACTAAGGAGATAAAGAAAGGCAAAAATACTTCCTACCCTCGAGGACTCACAATTGACCAGGAGCTTTTGCTCCCATATAGCTTCTATAATACGGAGTCATGTTCATACCACCACATTAACATATCAAAGGGGGACTTTACTGGAGATGTGAAAAAGAATCCAGTAATAAGCCCATTTATTCAGATCTGGGCTTCTGAGTACTAACATTCAGAGATGTCTCAAATATAGGGAAAAAATAAGTATACTACCCATATGCTCACCACCTGATGATTATCAAGATTATTTATGGATGAAGAAATGAAAGAAATAGTTGAGTCACCCTAGAGACCTGTGAGCTCCCAAAGCACGCTGGGAGAAGACTGGGAGAAGACTGAGGGTCAGATGTATACATTATCAGCCCTCCAGCAAGTAGGGTAGAGCACCCATGAAATAGAAAATTTCTCCAATAAGTTGCAAAGACATAGATAAGGTCATATGATAGAAGAGATCTGGAACTGGGTTCCAAATTCAGATTATCCAAATTCATTTCAAGTACGTTCTCATGGGGAGACATCTGCCTCATATTAGCATGGCATCAGTAATTATCATAGGATAAGAGTCAGGACAGCAAGGGGACTCCCATACAGGATAAGTATGTCTCCTTATAGAGCAAATATGACAAATAGATAAAAAATGACTCTCTTGGGGCGGCTAGGTGGTGAGTGAATAGAGCACTTGTCCTGGAGTCAGGAGGACCTTAGTTCAAATCTAACCTCAGACACTTAACACAAAAACTAGCTTTGTGACCCTGGGCAAGTCACTTAACCCCAATTGCCCTCCAAGAAGCAAAAAAAAAATTATTCTCTTGAACCTTGCTTTGACTCAGTTACACAGACATAATACAACTATAACCAAATGAACAGTTAAGAGAGGAAACTCTCATCTCTGATGAGCAAATGTTAGAGCAGAGACTGCTCAGAAAGAGATAATAATAACAACAATCAGCATGTATGTAGAACTTGCTATGTGTTGGGCAGTGTGCTAAGCCCTTTATAATTATTACTTCATTTGATGATCATAACAACTTGAGGGGGGAAGTACAATCATCATCCCCATTTTGCAGAAAATTGAGGCAAAACGAGATTAAATGACTTGCCCAGGTACACACAACTAGTAAGTGGCTGAGGTTGGATTTGACCTCATCTGTTTGACTCCAGGCTTGGTACTTTATCCACCTCATCACTTAGCTGACCCATAGATGAGAAAGTTCTCAGACTATTCTTTGAGAATGTATGCTGAACTGTGTCTACGAAATTTGGAAGCTCAATGGGATATCAAGGAATCTTCTTTATCAGACTGAGAGGCCGACTAATGGACAGATAGCAGGGATCCAAATGCAGATGAAGCAGCATTGGACCAAATAGAACCTGATGGGGAGGAACCTGGAGGCTCTGAGAGCACATCTGTCCTGGGAAGCATCAATCACACAGCACACAGGAGCTCTTAGCCCCATAGTATGAGCAGTCACTTTTAATAAGGACTGAGAATAGACAGAAGTAACAAAAGTAAGAAAATAAAATAAAATGTTCAACAATTTGGCTTTATCAGCACGGTACTGACACAGGGTCAGAAACAAACTGTGAGTTCAGTTTGGTCATTAAGACATCCCATGGGTAGAGGCAGTGATCAATGTTTGGCATCGTGGACCACTCATTTTCTGCTGTATAGATACAGCCTTTGACCCCTTATCTATGCAGTTGTATAGGGTATAAACTTCAGGGGAATTGCTGATGCCAAGATCATTAAGCATGTTCTAAGGAGAATGTCAAACCAGGGTCATCAGGGCACTTCCAGAGTCAAAGCTGACTCCTCTCTTGTATTTACTTTCACTTCTTTCTGCCACTTGTGTTTGCTGCCTTGGAATGAGACTGGCTGCAGCTGAGGAATGGCATGTGAGACTGACCCCTCTGTGGCATCTCCCTAGTAGAGGAGGGCATATCTGCCAAAACCAGGGCCCTTGACCAGGACCTTAGGCAACTAAGAACTTCAGGTATTGCATACAAATATTTGTTTCCTGAACTAAGAATAATTAGAATGTTGCTACAAAAATAATAATAGCAATGACAATAGTCACATATTTAAGAGGATCTCTGTTCTCACTGGTGTTAATATTCCCTTCAACAATGCAGATCAGAATCTATCCATGCCTATTTATTTTGTATTATCTTGTCAGCTATATATGGTCCACAATGCAATGTTGGCCTTCCTCATTTTTTCTTGATTTAAGGAGATACAGTTCAATAGCTAATCAATATTAACTAATCAAATAATAGCCATTTTAAGTGTTTGCTATGTGCCAGGTATTACATCAGTGAATCAAAGATAAAAATGAAAAAGTCACAGAGAGTATTAGGGAAAACAACGTATGTAAATATGAATAAATGCCAAATAACAAGTAAATATGTTGTTGTAAGGGGTACACACTGGAGGAAACAGGAAAGGCTTCATGTGGTACATGGTGTTTTGAGAAGGCATTTGAAGGTAGTTAGGTACTTTAAGGGGTGAAGATAAATAGAAGGGTGTTTTGGTGAGAGTGACAATGGAGACAAAGGCATGTAGAAGGGAGATGGAATATCATTTCTGAGGAACATTAGTAGGATGGTCAGTTTGTAGGACCATAAAGCATTTGAAGGGAAAAAATTTGTATGAAGGGAAAACAGGAAGGAAGAGCCTCAGATGTCAAAGAGATGAGTTTGTATTTGATTTTTGGGATGATATGGGACCATTGGAGCTTACTGAGCAAAGTGCCATGGTCAGATCTACACATTACAAATGCCACTTTGGTAGTGAGTGCTTAACAAGCAGTGACTGAGAACAGCAATAGTGGGCATTTACACAGAGCTATAAGATTTACAAAGGGCTGCACATATATTATCTCACTTGATAATGTATGCAAGATTGGACATCCTGACAAAGTTAGCCCTGCATTAATATCTCCCCACTAAGAGCTTCCCAACAGCTCAGCACCCTGGGGAATCCAATTCTCAAAAGTTAATGAAATGGCCCAGTAGATTCCAATGTGCCATTCAAATGAGCATCTTCTAAAATGAGGTGATTAAACAGAAGAAGGAAGTGGGCTCTCTCCCTGGTGAGCCACAACCCCAGCTTGTCTGCAGAAATAAAAAGTGCAATCACAATATGGTGGATGTGGATGTGCCTGAGACTTCCCCTGGAACAGAGACACAGTTACTCCCCAAACCTTCATACTCAATGTCATTAGAAACTGTCCCTATTAAATTAATCAATCCCCAAATAAGCCTCTTTTAAACTTAAGCTCAACCTGTGCTGTGTCCAGTGAGGAATAGAGAAAATATATAAGCCTGGGTGCCTTTTCCTTTAGAACCTACTGCCTGATCGAAGAGAAAAGAGTAGCATATAAGATGGTTGTGAAAACAAGATGGCATGTCTTGTATGACATGGGAGGGAGGGAATTAAGTACTGTCTATGAGCCAGACACTGTTCTAAGTACTTTACAAATATTATCTCAGTTGGCTTTCCTTCAACTCTGTGAGCTAGATACAAATGAGAATCCCTACTTTGTAGCTGAGGAAACTGAGGCAGATAGAAATTAAGTGACTTTCCCAGGGTCACACAATTAAAAAGTGTTTTAAGCTAGATTTGAACTTGGGTCTACCTGACTCTAGGCCCAGAACTCTATCTACCAAACCACTGTAGCTTGGGAGAGAAAGAGGAGAACTACATGGATAATAATAGCTCACCTCTATATAACATTTGAGGTTTTGAATGCACTTTCCTTCCAATAAGCCTCAGAGTATGAAGTAGGTATCACAAAGAAATACTACTCCCATTTAAGCTGATGAAGGAAATGATCTTTGAAAAGGTTAGGTGACTCATCCAAGGTCATGGGTAAGTGGGTCAATATTTGAAGTAAGTCAGTATTTGAAACCATATCTCTTTTGACTCCAAGTCCAGAGCTCATTCTAATATATCACACATCTGTGATATTGAACAGGGGATTGGCCAGGAAAGGCTTCATGACAGGAACAGTAAGTGATCTGTTCTTTGAAGGTTTAGAGGGTCTTGCCTGAGTGTTGAGGACCAAGAGGACATGAAGCATGAGGGGATCGATGTGGGTAAAGGCACAGAAGCAAAAGTAAGAATGAGGCATAATGAGACAAAGGCACAGCAAAGATACAGCCTGTATGTAGTATGGCCTGGGATTTGATGAGAAAGGAGTTTGGGTGGTGTTATAATTGTTGTTCAGTCATTTCTGGTCATATCTGACTCTTTGTGACCCTATTTGGGTATTTCTAGGCAGAGATATAGAAGTAGTTTGCCATTTCCTTCCCCAGCTCATTTTATAGATAATGAAACTGAAGCAAACAGGTATAAGTGACTTGTCCAGGGTCACACAGCCAATAAGTATCTGAGGCAGTATTTGAACTCAGGAAGATGAGCCTTCCTGAGTAAGCCACTCTTTCCACTGTACCACCTAGGGGCTGGATAGTTCAAGAACATAATACAAACTACTCACGTTTCTATCAGACTTTAAGATTTATAAGCATTTCACTTAATTTCAAAAAGCATTTATTGACAGACGACTATGCACCAGACAGTGTGAAGTAATGGCTAAAGGAGAAAAAAGATTTTCAAAAACCTTGGGTCACATATGTTTCAGTTATCGTGATAGTTGAAATGAAGATTCTATCTACCAGAGCCTCTGGATGAACTTCCTGCCAGTCATTTTACAGTCATATTAGTAACCAATGGGTAACTGTGGCATAATGATAGAGACCTGGTCTAATAGTCAGGAAGACTTGGGTTCAAACTGCAAGCAGGGGCTAACTTGCATATTTAAAGTTTCCTCATCAGAAGTTCTCTATATCAGAGAAATTACAAATCTAGTTCTCCTCTCCTTCTGAAAGTTCTGCTCCTTGGGTTACAAAGACAAAAACTGAATCTTCTCACACCAGCCTCATGTGGTAGGTAGTATGAGTTTTATGATCCCCATTTTACAGATGAGGTAACGGGTTCTCTGAGTGAATGGCCAAGATTTGCTCAACTAATTAAGGTCCAAGGCAGATGTCTTCTATTTCCAACTCCAGGGCTCCTTCTGATCCATGATACTGGGTCAGGTTATAAAGAGTGATAAAAATCAGAGAACTGTCCAGGGTAGATACAATAGGAGTCAGAGAAGGTTTTGGGGTAAAGGAATGACAATGCATGTGATGTTTAAGGCAGATTAATCTGGAAACAGTAGGCAAGATGGAAAGAATGGGGAAGAGATTGAAATGAGGTGCCCATGATTATAAATCTCAGAGGATGAAGGGAACTGGACCCTAGTAGAAGATGGAGTCAGTGAACAAAGAGGATGGGAGAAACAGAAAGAATGTTCTAAAGGAAAAATCTGCCAGATTTGATGATTGCCTAAATAATGGAGATGGGGAAGGAGTCATTGACAACTTCAAGGTGAGTGGTACAGAAATAGAGACAGTAAGCTAAAATTACCATTTGCATAAGATGAGCAGTGAAATAGAAATGAAAGGATACTACAGTAAAGTCATTAAAGACTAAAATGACTTTCTTAGGAAACATCTGTTCAAATATTACTCTTATAACAGAATTATGGAATCCTTGCTGCAGAACTGGAATGGACCTTGGAGATCATCTAAGTAAATATAAAACCTAGGATGGGAAAGAACTAAATCTAATATCTCAGTGATATTTTTGTTGTTGTTCAGTTGTTTTTCAGTTGTGTCCAATTCTTCATAAATCCATTTCGGTTTTCTTGGCAAAGATACCGGAGTGGTTTGTTATTTCCTTCTCCAACTTATTTTATAGATGAGAAAACTGAAACAAACAGGGTTAAGTGACTTTCCCAAAGTCACATAGCTAGTAAGTATTTGAGGACAGAATTGAACTTATGAAGATGAGTCTTCATGACTCTAGGCTCTATCTACTAAGCCACATAGCTGCTCAGTGATAGAGGAAATCCAGATGAGGGAACTTTCAATTCTTTCAATTCAGATGGGGACCTTTCTTATTTATTCTTAGGGAGTTGCTTTATATATAGCAAGTTAAGTGTTCTAAGGGGCAGAGAAGGAAACTTTTCTTTTTGTCCAGAGAAGGTAAATGATAAAAAACCACCCTTCCTTCTTTGTACATATTTCCCAAACACAAAGAATAGTACTTGCTCTACTGGGGGCAGCACAAAAATCTATTTTAAATTGCTTTAAAAGACTGAGTACATTGTTATCTCCAAAGAGAGAAACAGAATGGCTAAGATAAACATAATGGTATAATTGGAAAGAGCTTTGATCTCAGAGTCAGGAAAAACCTGGATTCAGACCCCAGTTCTGATATTTATGTGTGTGAGACCACAGATAAGATACCTTAGAATCACAGATTTAGAGCTGGAAGACTCTTCTGAAGTCATCTAGTCCAATGCTCTCATTTTAAGAATAAGGAAACAGAAACCTAAAAGTTGTGTGACTTGCTATTAAGTCATACTGGTACAGAGAGGTTGACCTAACTGCCACAAGTTCCACAGCCAGGATATATTAGCAGAGTCAAGATTTAAACTCAAGTCTTTTGCCTCCAAATTCAGAGCTTATTATTTCATTGTATCACCCCGTTTCCTAATGAGTATTATAATACTTCCATAAAATACTGTACAGACTAGTTATAGGGAAAGCACTTTGTGAATCTTAAAGGGTTGTAGAAATGTGGGTCACTATACAACCATATTGATTGGTTCATAGAAAATCAGTTGGACTTATCTCAAGCCATGGTACTTTTCTTTTAAAATTCCTTTTCCCTGGGCTTGTCTCCAAGAGCACACCACAGATGTACCCTGTCAAACTAGTGGGGAAGTACTGCTTTCCTACACTATACCATCGATTTAATTCCATTCACAAGGATTGTTTGGCAAAGGGGGGCTTAGCTGCCTGTCGAAGAATGATAAAGCTGCTCACTGTTAGGATTATGTAAGATGGGGTAGGAAGGATGGATAATAATGGAAAGAAAATCCTGCCTTTCTGGAGGCCTCAGGCAATGACCATGTTAATGCTAATACTCTGATGGTCCCCATTAAAATTTGCTGATCTGGCGATGCCATATGTATATAAATAAATATATTTTGAAGTTAGATTTTTTTAAAATGATATGTATAATAATATTAAAAATGGTTAGAATGTATGGATAGATCATTGTTGCATACCATCACCATGAGAATATGGAAATATTACCTCATTTTTACCTGAAAATGAGTTAAATCAAGTCCTGATTAAACACAGCTCACAAGTCATAGCTTGGAACTTCCAGAGACCACTCTTCTTCTATTGAGAAGCCTGTGTAGATGTCCAGGGAGTTTTATCTGGCATGGTGACTCCTTGACTTTCTCAACCACTCAAAGATAGTAAAACCCAATTGTCCTTATCCTATGAGGTCTCTGAGGCTAAGGTGGGCTAAATGTTAGCTGTTTCTTGCCCTGCAGAGACAAAATTTCAGGGAGGTGGTGTCTCATAGACACAATTTTGTGCTATTCATCTCAGTTATTTGGTTCAATATCACTACTGCGTGCCATCTAAACCCTTAAACATTTCTAGAGATACAGAATTTTGATACAGGGGTTCTATTGGGACAAATTGCCACTGTGTGTGTGTGTCTGTGCATGCATGTGTGTGTGTATGTTTGTGTGGGAGTATGTGTGTGAGATAGAGAGACAGAGAGATACTGACTCTTGGCAGTCCTGGTGAAGTCTATGACCTCCTCAAAATGTTTTAAAATATATAACATTAGCTAGGAAACCAATTATGTTTCTCTACAGTTACAAAAAAAAAACTAAAACAACCCCTGAGGCAGAAATCCTAACTTAGTATACAAAAGACAAGAAATAGATATGCATTATTGCAGTTATATCTTTACAGATTGTTCTGAAAAGCAAACACTCACATGACTATAGTGAGGATGCATAGTCACAGTCAATAGCTGGTGTCATCTTCGAGCTTATCTCCTACACTGCAGACCTAGTTCTAAATCCTTGTATCTTAGTCTGGATTTAGAGTGCCAGTATTTTCTTGCATCAAATCAATTAAATAAGAATGTATTAAGTATCTATTATGGGACAGGCACCGTGCTAGTTCTCATGGGAACAAAGACAAAATGAAATACAGCTTCTCTCCTCAAAGGGCTAACATTTGTAGCATGCAAATAATAATGAGAGAAGAAGAAGAAGAAGAAGAAGAAGAAGAAGAAGAAGAAGAAGAAGCGGAGGAGGAGGAGGAGAGCACTAAATTATAGAGATCAGAACTGGCTTCCTACAGCAGGTGGTACATGATCTGAGCATTGAACAAAGTCAGAAATTTTAGGAGTCAGGGCTGAGGTAGGAGTGAATTTCAGGTATTAGGGACAACCAATGCAAATTCATGGAGAAACATGATGGGATGTTGAATTCATTTGATTCAAATAACTTTAATAAATCTTTATTAATTGCTTAGTATATGCAAGGCACTGGGGAGACAGAGAAAAAAATTATCACCTGTTATACACACACATATATATACACATACACATACATACTTACATACATACTGTGTGGGTATATATGTACACATGAATGTTTTGCATATTCCTGTATTAGGCACTGAGGAGTATACAAAGAGAGATAAGGCATCACAGTATATTTGGGGAGATTATATATATACATATAAAATATACACACGTACAGATATAGATATAGATGATATAGATATAGAGAGGGCATATGAAGAGGCATAGGATAAAAGTCAAATGAGTGATAAGGAAAATGGGTTTTAGGGTGAGTTCCTAGGAGAATTTGATCAAAACCTAGGATAATAAAAGAAACCTACTAGGAAGAAGTGGGACTTGTACTGCTCCATGAATTATAATGACAATTCACATTTTTATGGTGCTTTCTGATTTAAAAAAGCTTTTTCCTCTAAACAACTAGAAATACGTAGTGCAAGCACTAGTTTTTCTATATTATAGCATAGGATCCTGAGGCTTAAAAGGGGGAATGGAATCAACATGCCCATGTTCCTGTTGTAAGAGAATGGCTGAGCTGGATCTAATACTCAGACTCCATACTCTGTGCCCCTTCCATTTCACCATGTTACTGGAGAACAATGATGTCTTTCAAGGGTCAAGAGGTTGATTGGATCACAAATGGCTAGTCCAATTCTCATGTTAAAGGGATCAAAATAACTGGAGCCCATCTCACTGCTGGAGCTAATAAGATGAAGTAAATTAAATATTCACAATTCAATCAAGCACTGGGCACTTGGCCATCATGGCAGAATTCACTGTGAACATAGCTACATTCTTGGCACTGGGCAGTCAGTCCTCTCCATCACTCAAATGAAATCGCACAGAGTCTTCCTTGGAATACCTTTCAAAAGACTGAGACTAGTCCAAGTGAGGACACCTACCAAAAAGCACATGAAGGCAATGATACATTAAATAACCTATAAAAATAAGACTATAAGGAAAAAGATTATTTTTCTTCTGCAACACAAAGCAAAACCTCTTTATGGATAGGGCTCTCAAGCCTCATTTCTAAGGGAGGCCCAGATTGCATTTAGCACTTTGTTTGCCCTCATTTTCAATGGGTCATTTGTCAAAAACCTGTATTCTCATAAATACTGCAATTACAAACCAGTAATATCTCAGACCATAGATTCTAGAATCCCCATATGCAACACTGGGCTCGTTTCCTTGTGTCTTGAGAAGATGGAAGAAAATTGCAGTACAAAAGATACCAGGCTCGAAAGCATAAAGCATTTATTGTTTTTACTTACCTGAGTTCAAAAAAAATAGGTGAGATATAAATATATCAGCCAGCACTTGGATGAAGTTTAGATTTTGCCAGTAATTTGGATAGCAGTGAACTTTGTCTATTTACAAATCCACAAAAAGACATAGACACTAAATTCCTTTAGCAATTTGGCAGTTTGATGCTTCACTTTTACTGACAACCATGTGATATACAGGAGCTACCTGCCCAGTCGTATTACTTGTTAACAAGATTTGTACCTAGAACTCCCGTGGACCTCTTTACAAACTCACTTGAACCATACATTCCCATGTCAAGCAAAACCTGAAAGTGGTAGAAGCCAACAAAATGTACAGATGGCAAACCTGTTTAAAGAGGCTTTAAACATTTCCAGGAGAGCTTCCTTTAGTTTGTAATTTAGATATATTATATCAACACCCAGGGGCAACCAAAAATGCCAGGTTCTGGATGGAGCAGCTTAAATAAGTTAATTTTAATAATGCTTCAAGAGGCAGATTCCTTTAGTTGTTGTTGAGAAATGGTGTGACCCAGATTGTACCACTTAGTGTGCTGTTTCTTGGGTATGCAGAATGAACTCAGTAGTCTTGACATGATGCTATAAATAATCTAGATGGGAGTTTCCAGCTGCTGGAAATGTCATTTTCAAGGGAGAAAGGGCGGTCAAAACCTATAAGCTAATGAAGCAGAGACAAAAGCTAGTCAATAAATCAATTCTATTCAATGATTATTTATCAAGCACTTTTCATGTGCCTGGAACATAACTGTGGGAGATACAGGAGAGTCAAGCAGCCTGAAACAAACAAACAAACAAACAAACAAACAAGGATCAAATAGTTGTTCATTCAATCAATATAACCAACTGGGTGCCAGGTATTATGTTATATACTTGGGATAAAAATACAAAGAATGAAATGATCCCTGACCTTAAAAAGCAGGTAATTTAGGGCAGCTAAGTGGTACAGAGGACAGAGTATTGGGCCTGGAGTCAGGGGCACCTGAGTTCAAATCTGGCTTTAGAAACTTAATAGTTGTGTAACCCAGTGCAAGTCACTTAACCCTATTTGCCTAAAAAATAAGAAGATAGATGGGACAACTAGATGACAGACTGGAGAAAACACTGGACCTGGAATCAAGAAGACCTGAGCTCAAAGTCAGCCTCAGATACTTACTATCTGTGACCCTGGGTAGGTGGCTCAATGGATATCAGTTAACCTTTGTGTGCCTTAATTCACCAGAGAAGGAAATGGCAAACCACTCCAATATCTTTGCCAAGAAAATCCCATATAGGGTCACAAAGAGCTGTACACAACTGAACTATAACAACAGTCTATCAGGAGAGATATATGCATAAATGCGTCCTTTGCATATACTTATATAAGTACATAATTCTTCCTGGCACATAATAGGTACTTAATAATGTATTTTGAATAATTTCTTTACTTAAGCATATAGATAGATGGATAGATAGATACAAATGCATATATATATATATACATATAATCATTTATACGTGCATTTATATATATGTGTGTACACATATTACACAGAGATACATATATCTATCTATATCTATATATATATTTTTTGTGGGAAAAGAAACTAGGAACTGGGAAAAAGGTTAGAAAAGGCTTCATGGAGAAGTTAACTGTTGTCAAAGAATTATTACATGATTTTAAATACTAATTATGTTGTGTTAGAGGTGTTAGTTAAAAGAGAGATCCAGGGGAGTTATTGTTGATGTGGAAGACTGTAAGGGGGCAATATAGATCTTTTTTTCCAAAGTTAAAAGTTTCAATTGAAAAAAAAAAGATTGGACAACTTCACTTATGCCCTAGATGTTTGTTTACTATCCAGGACTACAAAGTCCTTTGGTTTATCCCAGGAATATCATTTATTGCTTTGTGAACTGAAGCTTAGGGGATTGATAGGATTTGGATAATGAAGAGGACATTTCAAGTAGGAGGAATAATGTTAATAGAGGCTAAAGATACGGTTGAACACAATATGCAGTAAGTGGGAGCGAGGAGTATAATAAGAGATTGACTAATTTGTTGTTATTCAGCTGTTCAGTAGTGTCTGACTCTTCCTGCCCTGTGGACAACAGCACACCAGTATTGTCCATTCTTGGCAAAGATACTGGAGTATATTGCCATTTCCTTCTCTAATGGATTAAGGCAAACAGAGAGCAAGCGACTTGCCTAATCTGTACTTGAAACAACTGAAGCCTCTGTAGATTAAGGCATTATATTGGAATATGATATGGTGTTATTGAAGGAAGATTAACTGCGGAGGCATACAGAAAACCTATTAAAAAGGGGGAACAGTCTATTTTTATCTAGGGAAAAATTGCCTGGGGAGCGAGATGGGGAAAAGAGGAGTAACATCCCCAAGATAACATAGTTAGTATGTATCAGAGACAGAATTGGAAAACAAGCCCTGATTCCAAATCTAGATGCCTTTTTCTGCCCCAACTCTGCACCTTCTCATAGGGGAAGATGTCTCTTCTTCCTACTTCAGTTGGTGAGTTCCTACCTGGAACTACTACTTGAGTAAGGGCCCAAGCTAGCCATGCTCACTCTGCCCTTAGCTTTACTCCAGAGATTGAGACAATGTGACCTAGGTGTGGAGAATTTGACCTTTGTACTTTTTTTCCCTTGAGGAGGCTTGTTTCTTAAGGATAATTGAATTAAGGACTTAATGATATCTTTTGTTTAAAACCATGTGGCCACTTTGGTGAAAACTATGTGGCCACTTTAATGATAAATTGTCATGTTATAACATTGTGAATGCTGTACTTTGGTTTCTGTGAATGTTTTGCTTTAGTTTACTGCTGAGTAAATTGAGAGTTCACTATACTATGCAATCAGAACCTTAAAGCTGTTCACAGCAGTAGTCCTCTGGAAAGCTGCTCGTGTTTGGCTTTACACATACTTTTCCAGAAATCTCACAACTAATAAATGGCAGATCCAAAATAATCCCTAATGTATTGTTTGCCAGATTGTATAATCTGGTAGATTACTAGAGCCACCTACACCCCAGCTAGGGGAAGCTATACACCTTGGGGACTAGAAGAGAGATTTCAATGACCAGTCCTGTTGAGCTATGTGCTATACCTGTACCTAAAGAGACAGTAAGAGAGGAAATCATGGTTTCTTTTATCCTGGATATTTTCCTCACAGGCAAGTGCCTGTGAGGAAATGGATGAAAAAGTAAAAAAAAAAAATAGAATACACATCTAACAATAGGTCTGGATTTTTTTAACTCTAGGATGGGCTTATACATGTAAAAACAAATAGAAGACTTAGAAAAGGTTTCTTTAAAGGGGGAAAAAAGGAGAAACCCCATGCTTTTGGAAGACAGGTGATATGAACATGCCTGAAGATGCATGTGGATACTACCTAGGGACAGAGAAGACAACAGTATTTGTCCCTTATTTGAATCTTTCCCCTTTGTGAAAATAGTCTTCACAGTAGAAAGGTAAGAATAAACCATGTGATAAGGAACCTGAAACCTAAGCTAGATGAGGTCCATGGGACCATAGGTGTAGATATGGAAGAGGTAGTAAAAGACTACTGACGAGCTTTATATTAGTTCAAGACTTAAGGTTTAGACAAGTAGCACTTCACACTGCTGAAGTGATCTTTGGACCCACAACAATAACCTTTCAGGAAATATGAAAAAAATGCAGAAAAATTATGATGGGTACCCATGATTCCAGTTTTCAGAGGGGGAAGAGATGAAATCCACAAACTGATTATAAGCAAGCTTGACACTAATCCTTAATAGCTTTCTGGAATATATTATGAAATGAATGGGATATTTTTGTTATTCAAAAAAGACAGCAATAATCACTAGAGGCCAGTATGAATTCATTTACAATAGTTATTCCACACTGACATTGTTTCCTTTTTTTAAAATTTTTACTGAAGAACCAAACTCAAGGAGTGCCAAATTAAAAGAAGGGTTTTTATTGTATTCTATTGGGCATTATACTTGACCCTATTCTCTTCAAACTTTTCTCAATTAGGTGAAAGCATCACATAAAAGATTATCAAATTCATGTTGACAAAATGAAAATAGTTCATGCCATATGTTAATAATAAAATGTTACAGTAAATAATGCTCTAACTTCAGGTTTATAGGCCCTAGTTTTGATTCCCTGCCTGACCTTTGGACATTTATTCAACTTCTCTGAGATTTGATTTCCTCATCTCTAAAATAAGGAGTTGGAGTGTCAGAAATTCTCAAAGTGTAGTCTGGGGGCCCCAAAAAGTTCTTGACAGCCTTTTGGGCAAGGTCAAAACTATTTTGAAAATAATTTTAATAACTAAGGTGGAAACATCAGTAGATACAACCTACAAAACCAAAGCTCTTTGGGGGAATATTCATTAATCTTTAATAATGTAAAAATATCCTAACACCAAAAAGTTTGAGAACTGTTGAATTTAATGATCTCTAGGGTCCCTCTAGCTCTAAATCCTGTGTTGCCAGAGAATCTGTTTTGAAAAAGACCTTGATCAATTGAGAGAATCTCATCAACATGATAACATTTAACAAAGATAAATATGAAAATATTTAAGTTTTTTTTAAAAAATAATCAGTTTCACAGTATGAGGTCAGGGAAGAAGAAGATGTGTACATAGCTAGAAAATAGTTCATGTGAAAAAGATCTTGCAAATTCCATTGCCTACAAGCTCAGTATGAAACAAAAGAGTGACAAGGCAGCCAAAGAAGGCAGCATCAGTTAAAATTACTTTAAGACAAGGTGGTATCCCAAATGAAGCTGGGAATAGGTATGTGTGTTGGCCTAGCCAAACAGCAAGTGAGATATTGGTCAGTTAAGGGCACCACATTTTAAGAAGAGCATTGACAGCTTGGAGTACATACAAAATGTGACATCAGGATGATGGGGGAACCTGAGATCATGTCAGACCATGGTTGATTGATGGTACCTATGTGTATATTTATTTTGGAGGAGAGAAGTCTTTCCCTTTCAAATAGCTATTGCTTCCTACCATTCCCACCCTTCAATTGTGTGGAAAAGAGAAGACTTTCAATGCTGCTCCAACAAGAGAATTAGGATGACTAAAGAAAGAGAGCCAGAGAGAGGAGAGAGTGAAAGTGAGAGAGAGTGAGCCAGAGAGAGAGAGAGAGAGATCCAGAGAGAGAGAGAGAGAGAGAGAGCCAGAGAGAGAGAGAGAGAGAGAGAGAGAGAGAGAGAATTATGGCTCAGTATAAGACATAATTTTCTATAAATTTGAACTGTTCAGAGATGGAGTAGCCTGCTTAATTAAATAGGGAGCTCTCTGTTATTGAAAATTTTCAAACCAAGGGTAGATGATCATCTTTCAGAAAGGCTTCAGACATGATTCCTTTTCAGGTATTGTTTGGAGTAGATGACAACTGAGGTCCCTTATACCCAGTGATTTTGTGATACACTCTCCCTGATGCCTGTTTTTTGTCAATGCTATGCTGCCGGATGTTTGTTCTTTATCAGTATGTGTCCTGCTTTCCCAATGCCGGCTCTTCTGATTCCATCAGCTTGGGGCCTTTTAGGTATGACAACATGCCTATAAGTATGATGGTATAATTTTTCTTTGGGAGGCCATGATTATATGGCAGCAGGGCAACAAAATGGTTTATCTCTATCCATATAGATCCATATATCATCTATACATATAGCTGATGAGAGTAATTTGAAAGTGGAAGAGGAATAGACTACGAGTTAGGAGACACAGGTTCTAGTTCTAGCTTCACTACTAGCTAGATGTGTGACTTTGGGCAAATTATCCTCTCTGGGCTTCCGTTTCCTCTTCTGTAGAATTTGAATATCTAGAGAGGATAATTATAAGAGAATTCCTGGTACAGGTGAACAAGGATAGGATAGAATACGGGGAAAAAAAGTGTTTGCTGTAGAGAGGAGAGACATCTTTCCAAAGCTTTTAAAGATGTTTTTTACACACTGTAGAGGTTCCCGATTATACAACAATAATAATAGCTCAAGAGACATCAGTGCACAGTGGGGAGAGAACTGGCCTTGGAGTTGGGAAGGAAGACCTAGACTCAAATCTATCCTCTGTTTTATCCTGGCTGGGTGACCCTAAGCAAGCCTCTCATTATCTCTGACTACTTTCAAAGTAAATGCATTTCAAAGAAGCTGATGAAATGTTTTGGTAGAAGAAGTTTTTCAGAAGGAGTTCTCTATCCTAATGAAATTACAGGACTACAGCAACAATAACAAATGGTGGTGAAGTGGTTAGAGTATCAGCCCTAAAGTCAGGAAGACCAGAGTTCAAATTCAGTCTCAGACATGTCCATGCTGTGTGACCCTGTACAAGTCACTTAACTTCTGTTTGACTCAGTTTTCTCTTCTTTTAAAGATTAGGATAATAATAGCACCTAACTCCCAGGATTTTTGTAAGGATCAAATGAAATAATAATTGCAAAGTACTTAGCATAGTGCCTGGAACAAAGCAAACACTATGTAAATGTCATCTATAATATTAAATAGTAAAATCAATATATTATATTATTGAATATTAATAATGATATGTGTTAGTATATGAGTTTATATTTCTAAGATATTTAAATATTGACATGGTGCTTTCCTTATAACACTGTGAGGTCGGTAGCTTAAGGATTTTCTCCATTATATGGATTAAGAGACTGAAGTTTGGAGCAAGTGACTTGACCAGAATTTAATGCAGGTCTCCAGATCCCAGGAATATTTTATTCAATATTCCAAACTCAGCTTCAGTTGTCTTTTACATGGGCTCTCACCAGTCATCTTTCCAAGCATCCTTCCCACATGACAGCTACATTACATTTGGGACTCAACAGAAGTTCATTACTATCCGAGCTTCAATGCCAGTCCTAGAGCAGCCTTCCTTAAAGAAAAGAATACCTCCAACTCCTTTCTTTAAGTGGCAACAGTATCCACATCTTTGTATGCTTTAACTTTTCTTCACCCTATGCATTTATTTGTGTCCTGCACAATGTTGCTGTTAGAGGGGGAGAAAATACAGATATAGCTTCATTGCTAGTCAAGTAAATAATAACCTTAAGTAGTGTGTAATTTTAATTATGATAGCAATTATGTTGTTAGAATCACATCACTGTAATGAAATAATTTTCCATATGGCATGGGAGTGACATAGGAACATTTCAAGGCAAATATGCTAATGTTTAACTAGGATAATTATCCATCTGTAAATCATCACCTATTTAGACAGGTCCCCCTATACTTTAGTACATGACATTGTGGGACAGAGAAAAGAATTCAAATGGCAGAGGAGAGTGGAAATAGAGCCAGGTTCATTTTTTCCTCTGAGACTCACTACCTGTGAGGCCTTGGGCACTATACCTGCCTGGGCCTCAGCTGTAAAATGAGGAGTTGGACAAGATGACCTCTTCCAGCTCTAAATCTATGTCCATGATCCCATAAAATGTTGAGAATAGGCAATGTGACAAAAATAGTATAGGCCGTACAAGGTGGGGGAGGGGAGGGAGGGGTGGGAACATCCTCTGTCTAAGATGGTTTGGAGTCTGAAACCCAGAAAGAAAATAAGAAACATGTGAAAAGGTTTAGACCATACACAGTCAGCAATACATTTTGAAGTCAATTACAAAGAGAAAACAGATGAGCTTTTAAACTTCATGTGGCAACCTTGGAAGGAGTTTAAATGTAAAGTAAGTGGCATTTTAAAATTGCAGGTTTTAGACCAAATGAGAAGGTAAGGTTTCCAAAATCAAATGGCCTTTTAGGAATTAAGTTAAAAATGAGCAAACTAATTTCATTTGCAACTTAAATAAAGCTCTCCTGAACTGCCTGCCATCCCTGGGGCATGTGCTAGAGAAAATTCTGTCTGCAGATATAGGCTATAGAGATTAATGAATCCTACAGCATTTTAGAATGAGTTTACAAGGTGATTCCAAAACGTTTTCTGAGTAAAAGCTATAATAAGCTAGCTGGTCCCAGGGTGTATTTGAAACACAATAGCATAACTTTTTCATCGACCTTCTAGAATTCCTTTAATCATGTTCATTAAACAACAGGGAACATGTCAAGATGTTACTGATGAAGCCTGAGCCCTCAAAAAGCTAATGTCAGGAACTAGGACTGAGTCCTGCTTTCAGGGAGAGACAGTGATCTAACAAATATTTATTCAATATCTGCTATGTTCACAGCACTTTGCTAGGGACTAGGTCCAATATAAAGAATTACAATGTGCAGACCTTGTCCTTAAGGAGTTAATGATCTAGTTAGAGAGACCAAATAGGCAGGCATGAAAAGTTAAACAGCAATGATAGATGGAAATGGGGTAAAGTACCACTGAGAGCCTGATGGTTATTTGGGAATGACTGAATGTGATGACCATCCTGAACCCAGTCTTCTTTAAGTACATATTCAAGAACCTAATTATCAAAGACACAGATGTACCTAAGGAGTATGAATGGAGTAGATTAGGAGTTATGACGTCAGAGTTGAAATCCTAGCTCTGAGACTCACTAGTTGTAGGAATTTGGGCAAGCCACATAAATTATTTAGGATATGGATGCCTCCTCAATAAAATACGGAGAAAAGTTCAGCCTGGATGGCCAGATTTCATCCAGCTCCAACATTTTACACATTCTAAGATTCTCCCAGCTCTGATGTTTGGTAACCTCTGGATTAAAATCCCTCCAGCTCTACGTTCTATGGTTCTTGACATTTCTGATATTCTGTGTTCTATGGTAAGAAGAATCTAGGCAGTACAGTGGATGGATCACTGGGCCTATACTCAGGAAGACCTGAGTTCCCTTTCAACCTTACTACCTACATGACTCTGGCCATGTCACTTTACCTGCCTGGCTCATTTTCCTCAACTGTAACATGGGGATCACCTATCTTGCAGAATTGCTGTGAGGATCAGATAAGATTCTTTTTAAATCTCTTGGCACAGTCTGGTCCATCGTAAGTTCTATATGATTATTACCTTCCCATTCTCACCACGGTTTCAGGTCCCTCAGCTCTAAGAGTCCATGTTCTAAGGGTCTTTTCCAACTTTGACATTCTATGTTCTAAGATCCTTCTAAAGGCAGGTTTAGGAAGTAGCCAGACATTAGAGAACTGACCTTAAAGTCTGAAGGATGTATGTTTAAATCTTGATTCTAATATTTACTATCTATATGACTTATGGACAAGTTATACAACTTCTAATTGTCTTTAGGCCACTCAGTATAAGAAAAAGATGAGTTTATAGGAACATTGGCCAAAAGCTGAAAGGGACTCGGTCCCCTTATTTTAGGGATTAGATAATTAAGGTCAAGGGAGTCTAAATGACTTGCTCAAGGTCACACAATTAAGGTCAAAGATGTGATTGGAACCCAGGGACTCTGACTCCACACTCAATGTTCACTCTCCTACATTAATGAAATCAAAACCCCCAAAACATAAAAAGGAAAAAAATATCTCCCCAAGCTGTAATATTTTATTTTCAATGTTTTAAAGTTCCTACCAGCTGTGACACACTATAACACTGTGACTCTAAAGGTTTCTGGGAAACAATACACTTCAGTTTAATTTACCTTAAGCTATAATTTAAATTTTTTCCACCTGTCAATACAATCGGATCCCAGGCCCAATTCAATTCATTTCAATTCTACGCACATTTATTAAACACCAATTAAGTGTAACATAGGGAGCTGGATACATAGGAGGAGAGAGAGGGAGGGAAAGGGGGAGAGAGACAGAGAGAGACAGAGACAGAGAGACAAAGAGACAGAGAGACATAGAGAGACAGAGACAGAGAGGAGAGAGAAAGGAGGGAGAGACAGAGACAGAGCAAAAGGGGAGAAAAAGGAGAGAGACAGACAGAGAGAAAGAGAAAGAGAAAAATTTCCTTTCCTCACTAACCTTGTTATAATGATGATTTTAAAAAAATCTTGAAATTAGACATAATGAATTGAATACCTCCAATGAAGGAAGGGGGGGGGGTTGAGGATTAACATATACACAGATAATTAATTAGTTAAAAACTGAGTTCAAATTTGACCTCAGACACTTACTAGCTGTGTTGTGTGACTCTGGGCAAGTCATTTAACCCTGTTTGCCTCAGTTGTCTCATCTGTAAAATAAGCCAGAGAAGGAAAGTGCAAACCATTTCAGTATCTTTACCAAGAAAACCCTAGCGTCACAAAGAGTTTGACATGACTGAAATGACTGAACAACAATAAGAAGTTAAGAAATCAGGGAATGCTGAAGAATTTGACCTAGAGAAAAAAAGGAAGTCTTGGGTAAAATTTTAGCAGTTGTGACATGATCATATGTTTGCAGGAGGGAGATCTTGTGGCTCCTAGGGTCAACTAAGAAGCACCAGACTTGGAGTCAGAAAACCTGGTTTCAAATCTGGCACCACACACTTACTAGCTCTGTGACCCTGAGCAAGTCATCTAATCTGTTTGCCTCAGTGTCCTCGTCTGCACAATGAGGATGATAATAGCACCAACCTTCTGTCCAGGACTGTTGTGAGGAACAAATGTGATAATGAAGCACTTTACCCAGTGCCTGGCATAGTTATTATCATTTCCATAACTATTATTATTATTATTAGTGCAGAGGACAGATAAAAGAGAGCCCAGAATCAGGAGGATCAATTAAGATGCTAATCCAATAGCATAGATGATAAATTATAAGGGCTGGGATTCAGGTAGTGGTCAAACAGGTACAGAGAAGAAGACAGACATGATAGGTAAATAGAGATAAAATCAACAACACTTGGTAACCTTTTGGTTGTGGGGGCCTGAGGGAGAAGGAAAAGCAACTGAACCAGATCCACAAAACCTGAGAGTGGGAAGAAACTCTCAGCAGCCTTCTAGTCCAACCCACACACAGCCCAACTTACTCTACAACAGCCAGCACGTGGTTATGCAGCCTCTGTCTGAAGACCTCAGAACAGGAGGAAGTCACCACTTTTTGAGACAGCTCATTCCACTTTTCGATAGCTGTAACTGTTAGGAAGTTGCTCACGATGTCAACTCCCTGAATTTGTATTGGTATGATTCAAAGTCTGTGAACCTCGATGACTAGAATTACTCTAAGTGCAGAATCCTCAACCGATAATAGGTGATGAGAAATTGAAGTAGGATAGTGTGAGTTCAAAGGAAGGGGGTAGATTCACACATAGATATACTGGGGAAAAGGAATGATAGAAGAGGCATTGAGTTATAACTTCAGCAACAGCAGAGAAAATGAGGGGAAACCTGTATATAAGAAGCAGTCATTTTCTTCCATGTGGAGCAGTGAAGCAGGCAATGCCCTCTCCTGGCATACCGTTATTACCATTTCCATCACTATTATTATTATTAATTATTATTATTTAAAGATGGCAGAAGTTAAGTTATTCAACTGCTCACATGCAGACACTTCTTGGAGAGAGATATAGTAGTGACTGGTCAACTACCATGAGGAAACTACTGATTACTATATTCTTAGAATACTGCTATTTAAGTTCATAGAAGAGTAAGGCTGAAGCTGGTGACCACTATATTAACCTGCTAGAAAGGACCAGGACAAATCACAGAGGCTGTGGAGGATAGTTCAAGAAACTGGATCATGGTTATACACCCTGAGAAGACCCTGAATCACTGGTGGCTTGGGTCAAAGTAACAACGGGTAATTTGACTGTTCAGGATAATCTTTACAAAATGTATTTTCAAGTCAACATAAAGACACATTTAGTTTTGGGGGTTAGTACTCTAATATAATCAAAGTACTCTTATCTATGACTTTGAGGCCACATGTGGTCTTCTAGGTCCTTGGGTGCAGCCTTGTGAATGAATCCAAGTTTTACAGAACACATGCTTTTATTAAGAGGATTTGTTCTGTGAAGTTTGGATTCAAAAGGCCACACTTGAGGACCTAGAGGGTCACATGTGGTTTCAAGGATCACAGGTTCTCCATCCCTGCTCTAGTTAATCAATCAATTGATCAACATTTATTAAGTTCCAGGTACTGTGCTAAGCACTGGGGATGCAAAATGAGGCAAAAGACAGTTCCTATCCTCAAGGAGCTTTTAATATGATGGGGGTATCAGTTTTGACCTTTACAGGTCACAGATGTCAAAAATCTGCAAAATGAAATAGCACTGGGTCCTGCTAACTAGAATGAGCTAAAAGTTGTTGGAGTGACATTGTGCCTTCTTTGCTGTTAATTATACTGAGAGGAAGCTTCAAGGTAAAAATGCTGTCTGGGATAATTTTGCCTAACAAAACACTTGGCTCATAGTAGGTGTTTAATAAATCCTGGTTGATTATTTATGAGGGCAGCACAGTACTGAAACACTAGAAGAAAACGCTCCATTTACGGATACCCAGCCAAATGCCTCCACCCTCTAGATATTGTGACCTACTCAATGAATCCAGCTTTTTCCAGTACATAGGACATGCACATAATTTATTAGGAATACAAAGCACATAACTTATTCTGTATAATAAAAATAAACCCTACTGCTTGAATTGTCACCCTCTGCAGTCACAAATTGATAACTTTGGCAGATTTTCTCTGTCAATCAATAGGTGGGTTTCTTATTCTAGTTTACGCAGTGGCAGATGCAAATTAGTATGACTGCTCCTTGCTGGATGCCAAGAGCTTCCTAGCCATGGGGGAAAGAAAGCACAAAATACACTGCTCTTGCAGTAAAGATAATTTACAATCAGAGATTCAATGCTGAAAGATAACTTAGTCAGCATCTAGTACAACCCTCTATTTTTATATGTGAAGAAAATGAGGTCAAGGGAATCACAAGGCACAGGTTCTAATCCTGAACATGTGATTAATTAGACATCTACAATCCCTTTAAGTTCTCAGGAGTCTAATGTGATTCATCATATGATTGAAGCTGGGAGGTATAGTAGATAGAGCCTAAGACCTGGAATAAGCAAAATCTAAATTCACATATGACCTCAGACACTTAATAGTTGTGTGATTATGGCCAAGTCGCTTAACCTTTGTCTACTTCAGTTTCCTGATGTGTAAAATGTGGATAATAATAGCACCTAAATCCCAAGGTTGCGGTGAGGATAAAATGAGATTATATTTACAAAGTGCTTTGCAAACTATAAAATGTTATATATAAATATGAGCTATTATCATTTTTAATCAATAAAAGGAGGAAGTTGTTTCAGGTGATTTTTAAGACCCCTTTCAACTTTAAAAGTCTGTGATGCTAAGACTCAAGAGAATTCACAAACTAGATAATTAGGCCATGAATAATCAAGAATTACTTAGAGAAAGATGGATCAATCTGAGCATATTTAGAACTTTAAATGTTATTTTAATGTGATGACATTAATGCTTTTGAAGTCTTTTTTTTTGAAGGGGGCATGACCAAACATAATCAGGATGAGTAGTTTTATCTATTCTCTAAATAACTTGAATAAAATATTCCACTAAAGAAAATCTGAATCTGTGTAATAAGTCCAATTGTAACCATGCATTACTTTATTGAGTATAAATGTGTTTTCAATAGAAAATAGAAAAAACTCTATTAGGGTCATACATTAAGAATTGGAAGGGCCCACAGAAGTCTAGTCCAACTCACTCATATTGCAGATGAGGAAACAATGGCAAAAAGAGGTTAAAAATCTTGTCTATGATGTCACAAATGATAACTAGAAGTGTCTCAAATCAAGCACAAATCATCTGATTCCAAATCCAAGTGCCCTCATACTACTCTGATTCCCCCTCTGCAAATCATTTCCTCAGATGGATTACAACCAGCAATTCTGTTTGCTCTGTTTTAATTTATTTTATTTTTCGAGGAGGTATTATTCCTACAAAGTAATTATTGTTTGAATACTAGAACAATTTTTACTTATAATAAAATATATTAATTATAAACTGGCCTTAGTTACCAATTTGGAAGAATTAAAAGAGTATTTTCCTTAGAGTTAGAAGTTACTTGATGATTTTTATGGCTCATTGATCTCACTGCCATGGCTTTTCCATTCGCTGCTCCAACTAGACACATACCCATCCTTTCTTGTCCAGTGCTATTCTTATAAATGCCCCTCCATAATTTCTCCATGATGTATCTACTAATATACTGGAAACCCGTCTCTTAGTCTTTGAATTTATAGACATAATGAAACATTGGGATTATCCAGTTGCTTTCCCTCTGGTTTCTTCATCAGCAGTTCATGCCCATTTTCTAAGTGTTCATGTCCTAAAAGATCTCTCTCTCTCTCTTTTTTTTTTTGCTTTTGGAGGGTAGTTAGGGTTAAGTGACTTGCCCAAGGTCACACAGCTAGTAAGTATTAATTGTCTGAAGCCCAATTTGAACTCAGGTCCTCCTGACTCCAGGGCCAATGCTCTATTCACTGAGCCACCTAGCCTCCCTGAAGATATCTCTTAAGGCATCTCTTGCAAGCAAACCATTTTAGGTAACACATTCTGGCCTATTTATACCCACTAAGTACTTGTCCATGATATTGAGGGCGCACAAAATCTTGATTCTTCTGAAATTTTGGATAAATCTTACTTAACGACACTAAACATCATAAACATCATGATGATTAAAATTGTAGTTTACATATGGTTATGTATGTTTGTATGTATGTATATATGCAGAACTCACTGGAAAAGACCATGATGTTGAGAAAGATTGAAGGCATAAGGTCAAGGGGACAGCAAAGGATAAGATGGACAGGCAATATCATGGAAGCAATGAACATGAGTTTGGATAGACTTCAGGAGAGAGTGGGAGAGTAGGGGTTAGAAATGCATGGTATGCTATGGTTGATGGGGTCATAAAGAGTCAGACACAACTGAATGACTAAACAACAACAATGTGTATCCATGCATTTGAGCAAATCTTGCATTTTAGCAAAGGAAAACTTTCACCCACCAATGCAGATCTGCCATCTCTCTGAAACTTGTAACCATATAGAGTTCTCTGGCCTTCTGACAGATTGAGCTGCTTGTCCAGAATCACACTGGCACTGCATTTTACAGAAAAACACTTGGACCCACATCTCTCTTGACTCCAAGACCAGTGCTTTAACCATGCTATCTTTGGACATTTACGTAACATTTTTAAAGTTTCTCTACCCAAGGTCTTCTTTGATACCTTCTTGTGTCATGTAGGTGACCTTAGGTTCTTTAAAGTCATCGACAGTAAACTCTCGAGTGTCCTACCCGAAAGAGAAAGGCTAAATTTTAAGTCCAAATAAAGACTGCATTTGTGGTATAAGGATCAGTATCATAAAGTTCTCAGGGGCTTATTACCAGAAGTTTGATTCCCAGATGATAAAACCTTTGGGCCATAACTAAAAATAATACAGAAGAAGAAGCAGGAGGAGGAGAAAGAGGAGGACGAGGAGGAGGAGGAGGGGGAGGAGGAAGATATCTGTCATCAATACAGTACTTCAAGTTTTGTCAAAACATGCACATACATATAATCTCATTTGATCCTCAAAACAACCCTACAAGTTACATTTTACAGGTATTAATTTCTGTATTTAATAGTTGAGGGTCAGCTGATTTAAGTGACTTGCCTAAGACAGCTCAGCCATTAACTATTATAGGTAGAATCTTTGCCTAGGTCTTCCTTATGCCAACTCCAGGATTGTCTCTAGTATTCTATGCTGACTTACAAAATCCATAAGTAAAATTTGGAGGGGATCTGTTTGTTTTGAAAGGACCCTTGATATAATCACAAAAATCTGAAACCTTGGATAATTTTCCCTGGTTCATATATTCATATGAACTGAAAAAAGTATCTATTGTACATGTAATGACAACAGTTATTATTGTAGCTCACATTTATTTCATATCTTAAGGTTTGTAAAACACTTTCCTCTTTCATTTGTTGTTGGCTAAAGATAATGTTCATAGTCATTTCTATACAAGAATTGGCCATTGCCCTTTCATCAAGCACACAAGCCTGTGTTTCTAGGAGAAAAAGATTCAATGCACATCATTTTGACTTACAATGCCTTTTCTATGCACGTATTCCTACTGTAAGGGTAAGAACTGCCCATATTGATAGAGTACTTGGCCAAATGGTGTGCAGTATAAATATCATGATTTCAATAGTGTAAATCATTGTCCATATTCATTTTAGGATGGAAAGTATTTGCACAGTCTATGACTTTGAATGTTAACTGCATCATTTAGGTGGGCGCATAAAAGCTATTGGTTTAAATAGCAACTATTACATAGTAAAATATAAATTCTAATCCCAAATTACTTCCAACATTTCATCCCATCTTCTGCAAATAATTAAGGTTTAGTGATTTTTAAAAATTAATTGGAGTACTAAAACCACATCTGGCTTAACTGAAACATTCCTGGCATACAATACATTCATAGACCATAGATCATATAATATGATCAAATCTGCAAAACACTTCAGAGGAAAGGTGCTATATTGGACAGAACATTATTATTATATCACTCTTTCCTCAGGGTAGGTACTAAATTAAATGCATAACCATGGAGAGGATTATGCAGTGAAACTCATTTTAAATGAAGTTCAATTCCAGGTAGGGATGATATCAGGTTGTAGTCTAAATCACTTGCCAGTGTTGGGGAGTGGGGAATATTGAATAGTCAATTTTCTCTAATGAGAGGGAATCTTACTGTACTACTGCTAGGTTATGACTTTTCTGATCCATCTCAAAAAGTCCCTGATTCCCAAAGGTATATTGGTAAAAATTTAACAACCAGCTCTCTGACTGACAAACTTTTAAATTTAATCTGCATTTTAAAAATCTTTCTCCATCACTGACTTAAGACCAGACATTGTACAAACAGTAAATCAAACCCTGCTTTATAGCATTTGCCTATTTATAAGGTATAAATGTTCACATTCAAAATTTAACAATCAATTCTCTGGAGCTAGTTCCATCATATCCCTGACACCTCTCAGGATGGTGCTGCTGGGGCAGGATGAATATAGTTTATTTGATCTCTGTTAGAGAAAGGTCACAGTAGGAAGAACAAGAAAGTCTATAAATGATATGCCAACAAATGAACAATCAAATCTTGACTATATACACAATAAAAGTAAGTTTTGAACTCATAGAAAAAATATAGCATAGTATAGACCAAGATGACCCCAAAGGAATTATCTGAATGATACCGAGCAGAGGATTATAAGAGCAACATGTCTACTTAGGGTAATCTGGTAGGAAGGTATTACTCATCTTGCAGTCAGAGATGAGTTCTGAAAAGAAATGACATTTCAGGAGTTATTAAAAATAGTTGATGAAGAACTCAGAACCATTATCTGTTGTGTCCTGTGTGTTCCCTTTATTTTATGGGAAAGACCCCCTACATTCTTAAACTTTTATTTTTTCCTTACGTTTTTCCAATCTATTTAATTGGTCTAGTTTTCTCCAAATGGTGCTGCATTCTTATGTGCCTTCTGATAGAAGCTTCACTCTCTAAAGTCTCACCTCCACCACCTTTCCCATATAAGTTGGGATGGAGAAAAGGTCTGCCTGCTTGGTAGTCTATAATGCTACTTCCATATCTCTGTTCTGACACTAGGAATCACTCTGCAAGGGGCAGGCAACATCTTCTAAGAGAGGCTGGGTATGGTAAGCAGCCAAGATACCTGACTGAAGATCTGTCTCCCTCAACTGAAATTTAATGCCTCAAATTCCCACTAAAGGTTAAGTTTCTGATGATCCTGTGAAGGTGGAGTTATCTGATATAGGCATCAGAGCAGGGTTTGACTTTTGGAAGCTGATCAGAACTAAGTCTGGGATGGTACAGAAAACTATTCATAAAATTCAATGCAATCCAAGCATTTTTAAAATTATGTATTATGTATGAGGCACTCTGGAATACAAAGACAAAAACAAAACAAAACGAAACCAGTTCCTGCCCTATAAGGAGCTTATATTCTACTGGATGAAAAGGGGAGTACAATTAAGAAAATCAAACTTTTCACTCTGCTTTGTTTTAAACACTGCAACACTGACATCAACAACAAATATTGAGCACCTACTATATGCTGAGCTCTATTATGGACATTGTGGGTGATTATAAAACAACACTATTGCAGGGAAGAAAGGACATGTGCAATAAAAATAATAATATAAATAACAGTATTCTCTTTTCTTGCTTCACATGGCTATTGTGCCTGCTGAAATTTACTCCTTTTAACTTATTCAAATGAGCAATATCTTCAAGCTACAAGTGTATCTTTAACCAGCTCCTTCATAAGCAGCACTCTGGTGGTATTAAATTGACACTGGCAAAGCCCCTTTCTAAAATGCAATATACTGTATTCCAATGAATAATGCATCCTTTATAAAATGCTCCTGCTTCTTGTGGATTAGTTTGCATATCAAAAGCAACTCAGCTTCCTAAAACCCACATTAGACCACAAGAATGTTCACTTATGAATTACACTTTTCTGGCTGTTACCTTCTTAAAATTAGACTATGTGTGCTGACCTGGAGATGCAAATCTAAATGCATGATAAATCAAGGGGAAAAAGGGAAAAAGGAGGGAACAGACATATGTGTATGTTTATCCCCTTCATATGTGATGAGAAATAGCCCCTAATTTAAATCAAAGATTTGAATGCCAGGGATGGTTCAAATTTTACTTAAACACAGATGTCTGCCTAAGCTTTGGCTTTTTCTCCCCATCATTTCTTTTGTAACACTGGTTCCTCCAGAGTCCCAGCAGCTCAAAGAAGATCACTGGTAGCCTGAAATCTGCAAATCTGAAAGAAATCTTGCAAAGCTGAGAGACTGCCTACTGATTTTAAAGACATGCTTGCTCAGTCAACAGACAAGTATTTGTCATTGTAAAAGTAGGCTGTATATATAAACACTGAAAAGTCCCATGGCAACAACTGAATATTCTCCTACCCCTCATGGAGGCAAAAACAATATTTTCACAAAAAACCACATCCTATCCAGGAAAACAAGTAAACAACCGGAGAGCCAAACTCCATTCAGATCAGGCCAAAGCCAACCCTATCATTGCTACCTCTTTAATGGAGTTTTCTTCCAATCTCAGTTGAACCTTAGCCCTGTCGATGTTCTGTCAAGACTGGGAAATCTGTGCACAGGCCCAGAGAGAAAACCTACTACAGAAAACCTACTATACTCCAGCTTCTAAAGGGAACTGGTGTCTGAACTGGAAGAGAAATAGGTAATGGAAGAAAGGAAGGAAGTTAAAGGGAGGAGGAAGAGAGGGAGGAAAGAAGAGAGAGAGGAAAGAAAAAAGAGAGGGAGGAAAGATGGGAGGGAGGCAGGGTAGTAAGGAAGAAAGGAAGGAAGGGAGAGGAAAAGGAAAGAAGACATGCAAGGAGTGAGGAAAGGAGAGAGGGAGGAAGAAAGTGATGGAGAAAGGAAAATAAAGAGGGGGGGGTAAGGAGAGGGGGGAAGAGAATGAAGGAAGGGAGGAAGCATCCCAGGCAGTAACCTACATTCTACCTCTTTCCTAAACTTATGTATGTTGATTTATTTATTCAACACTTGGCAACTGGGGGATGACAATCCAGGGGGAAAAACCAAACAAACAAGCTTTCCTGTACCTTTGAGAAAGCTACTAAAAACTCTTACTTCAATCCCCTTCCCCCTTCTGCTCTATATTTTACTAGGATGTTCCTACTTATAGCACCTCCATGTTCCACTCCATCCTCACATAGGCACATATATACTAATACATACACATAGTTGTGTATGTGTTTAATAGAAACATGCACATGAACATCCTACTCATCTTCAATATGGAAAGCACATTGAATTAAATCACATGCCCCTGTTTGGTGTTCGATCCATAGACATACAAGAAGATATGGCTACTGTCCTCAGAGCAGAGATACAGCAATAATGACATAGGAAAGAATGAAAACTCCAATCAAATATGAAAATATACAGAAATGAGATTGACACAGGATGCTGGTAACAAATACCATCTTAGAGCCTTTCAAAGGTTGCTCTATCCTCAAATTCAGAGATACAAGAAGTGTGCTTTCAGCTCCAGCTCAATGCAAGAGCTCATGCATTACCTGGAGCTTTTGACCAGTGGTGATAACAGCACATAGATTATTGTGGGTGCTCAGTTAACCAGGAAATGAGGAGATATTTTCACAGTGTGTATCTCAACAAGTTTCTGATGAGTCTGCTCAAGTAATGCTGCATGTTTTATAACACTCTCCTTGTAAAGGAGCTAACTGTCTCCTTACTTCACGTGTCAAAGAGTCATAATACATCCATCAATTTACAGTATGTCAGAAATGGATCAAAACTCAGAGACAGTTCTCATTTTATAGAAGAAGCACTGGCTCCTCGACCTACCTTTCAAGGCCTTCCACACAAATTCCTACTCTATCTATCTAAAATTTTCTACCTTCACTTAAACAGACACAAATTTCACTCCAATTACTATAGTTTCATAATTGTCCCCCACATATATTATTCTTATTTCTTCATCTGTGATTTTAAGTGGTCTCCTTGAGTGGAATGCCCTCCTAAAATTCTATTCACCTAACCAATTCTATCTCTCTGTCAAGGCCCATTTTAGATCTTATCCTCTCCCCCCACAAAAGTCTCTAATTCACGTTTATTGACATCTCCTTGCTCTGAATTCCTACAGGACTTAGTTTATTACATGTTGGTCAAGAGTAATTGCTCCTAGAACTAAAAGGATCAGTCTAAGATATAACTGCAGAGTTCTAGGAAGAGGAGAGCCAAAGATAGGTCTGGAACAAATGAGTATACCAACAAACAATGGCAATCATAGGATACAGTTACATATAATTTGTGAAGTGTTTTGCATGCATTAACTCATTAGATGCTGACAAACAATCCTTTGAGGAAGATATGATAGGCAGTAACATTATCCTTTTAATGATGAGGAAACTGAAGTTCAGAAACACTCTCAGGAAAATTATGTGACTTGCCCAGAGGTCATTTGTCTGGTCTAAGGCAGGATTCAAACTCAGTTCTCTCCTGACTCCAAGTCCAGGATTTGCTATGCTATACCACACTGCTTCTCTTTAAAAATAGGACTTGAAATCATCTGTTAAGATGGAAGGCACCTGGGAAAGTGTGTCAAGCCTCATTAGGAATCTAAATTAGCTTGTGGTTCTAAGAAGCCAAAAAATAGATAGCAATGCCATACAGAGGGAATGGTAAGAGTCAACCCAATTTGAAGAAAAGAAAGGGCAATAGTGACAAGCAATATAACTAGGAAGCAAATGCTTATATTGGAATGAATGAATGCAGATAGGACTAAAGAACTTGGGGAAAATACTTAGGTTAGGATGATAATTTAAGTTATAAGAATTGCATTATCTGCAAAACTGAATTCATTCTCATTTACATTGCATGACTTTCAAACTTTCATTCAAGCAAGGTGAGGTATGTACTATGTGTAGAATCCACTGGTGACTTACATGAAGTCTGTTCCATCAGTAGTCAATGTACCCAATATCCTCCCTCAAGCCCAAAGAGCACCTATAGAGTCCCTATTTTTTTTAAAGGATGTTAAAATTTGTGTTTACATATAATTGCTGCCCTGGGACATGAACAGAATTATATGCATTGACTTAAGAAACTGAGATTTCTCTCTATAATTCTCATAGTTTTAGGACCCATCCCAAGAAGATTTGTTTGAGTGCTTCAGGTTCCCTAAATCTCTGCTGAGCCACACACATACATCACTTTTATCAGAAATTGGAATGTATACTGTGAAAGGATTTTACTAGGGAAAATTTCTCTGCTCTGAGAAAGTCCCTCTGATACAACAAGTATTAGATAGAAGCTTCCTTCCAGCAAGGTTGGATATCTTAGCAAAAAAAAAAACAAAAACAACAAAACAGCACTACTGGTTCCAGTTCCAAAGAGAAACTGGAGTTTCTGCTGTCCTTATCCACTAATGTGATTCTAAAACCATAACTCTTTTCCATCTGTGTGGGGAGGGGAGGAGCAACTGCATGCCATCAAATGCTTAATGTTAGTAAGGATGATGGTGCTTAGAGAGAACATCTTAGAGAACAGAGATGGGAGTCCAAGAAAGGGGACAAATAATGAATCCTTGGCTTTAAATTAGAATTTTTTCCTATGTCACTGATGATTAAAAACACTTTAGAACAGTTTATGTCAATTGCTATCCAATGACTCTTATCTTGATTTTTAAAACACTGAAATTCCTGGATCCTTATTGCCTCCTTCCAGTTAATGAGATTATGAAAATTCTCTTTCTCTAGTTAGCAGTTTTCTACTATATGTAAATGCTGTATCCAAAAGAAGATAAAGAGATCATAAAACTGACTGGTAGGAAGGAGGATACAGACTCCAAGGACCACTTCAAAATTGGCCCCCACTGTCTACTTAAAAGACAACAGGTCAGACATATCAAGGGCAAGTCCACAGCTAAAGTGGATAAGAGTCGAAGGAAAGTACAATTTAGAGCAATAAGTAAGCCAGTTCTGGATGTTTTAATGAATCCTTTGCACAGTTCTTAACTCTTTGGCTCCAGAGCCAACTGAGCAATATTTAAAGGGAGGTTTTGTTGATTTCATTTACTTTGGGTTTTAAAATATCCAGTGTGGCCATTCTCAGCAGCATCTTTCCCTCTCCTTTGGCCAAATCAATAACACATACCCAGGAGCAATCACTCACTCCCAGCACCATGTGCTAGATTCCCAATGCCCCCAAGCACCCCTAGGTTTTGGAAAGCTGTAAACAACCCAGGGTGAGCTGAGACCTACCACTTGCAATTAGTTCCTAATGAAGGGGAAAAGGACCGTCTGGCCAATTTCTAATGGTTTTCTCCTGTCAGAGATAAAACCAGCAATCTCAGAAACAACCCAGGCACATTCCACAAAGAGAGTGTCCAAGGCCGAGCACCTGTACTCTACCCTGCAGGGCACAGCTGTTCCCATCACAAGGAAAAGGGCATGCAGAAGGGCTAACCCACCAGCATTGCAATCTGCTGCCCAGGTGGCTTAGAAAGACAGATATGGAGAAAACAGTGGACTGGTAATACTCCATGTTCCTTTTTTTCTTTTCTTTGAGTACCTGAAATAGACAGCAACAGGAAGGGCTAGTCCTGGAAAGGTTGATGATGATACATTTGTAGTAATGAGTTTGGAAAAGTGAGGACAAGGATCTCACAGCTGTAAAAACAGGTCACTCATTTTTCATTGAACTTCTGCATCTTTTGAAAATGACAGTATTCTGAAGTTGCCAAGTGGAAGTCGGTTGTCAGAATTACCTATAAAGATGTTTGCATCACAAAATTTGTCATTGCTTAATAAAAAGACACCTTATAATTTGAGTCACTGTTTCCCAACATATATTTAGAGAAATTTGAAATATTATTTTATATTCCTACCAAAGCAAAATGTTTACAAAAATATATATATTTGCACAGTGTTACCATCCTAATGTGTACAATTTCATGAACCATTACACCTCCCACTCTCACAAGTGCTGATATACCAGCACCACTTTTGCTGAGGTCTTACAACATCATGAGTTTGAGAAGGGGGGAAAAACATTAAAGAGCAGTCCTGGTGAGCTTCACTAGGAACCCAAGGGAAGTTGGTTCTAATGAGAACCAAATGATGGACATGAGATCAGCAATCTATATGTCTGAACAGAAGGAACAAAAGGATAGTATCAGCAACAACACTTGCAGACTGTGGGGAGAGAGCTATGGGACACATCTCTATTTGTTTGATGGTGATAGAATTCTTTGTAATAATAAAGAGAAATGAAGTTTCTCTTTATTGGAAGAGTAATCCAGCACAATCTCCACCTGAAGAATCTTGCTTTCTACTGCTCCAACAAGTATTCATCCCAGGACCATTTAAGGGAACTGCTATACTCTCAGAGAATCAATTTCATGTTCAGATAGGCTTCTCATTAGAAATTTTTTTTTTTTAAAAAAATTGTTTTGTTGTTTTTTTCCCCTTACATTGAATCACATTTTGTTTCTCTGCAACTTCTACCCATTGGTCTGAATATTATTTTCTGTGGCCAGGTAAAACATATTTAAGCCCTCTTTCACATAGTAGCCCTTTAGATACTTGAAGATAACTATGTTCCATTTGAATTTTCTCTTTTACATTTTGAACATTCCCATCTCCTCCAACCAACCATTACATCCAGAATTTTCATTATCCTGGTCAATTCTGAACTCTCTTCACCTCATTTTTTTAATGTGATGCCAAGATTTGAACAAAATACTTCCAATGCCATCTAGTCAGGATAGAGTACAGTGAGATACTCATCTCCTTCATTCTAGACATGATTCCTCTTCTACTACAGCTACGGACTGAATTTTCTTTATTTCATTTATTTTTATTTAGGCTCCTACAATATACTACAGACTCATAATATATTTTGAAGTCCACTAAAACCAGCAGATCATTTACAAATTGCTATTTAGACATGCTTTTTCTGCCTGATCCTTGTGATAATGAATTCAAATATAAAACTTACTATTTTCTGTATTTATTTATTTTTCCTTAGGAGGCATAGTTCAATGTTCTAGCTTAACAAGATCTTTTGATTTCCTTACTCTAGGTTAATAACCCTACTAGCTTTGGGTTATCTGCAAATTGGAAAAGTACGTCAGTAATGCCTTTAGCTAAGTTATTGATAAATGGCAGGAGTTGTGAACTAGACAATTCACCTCCCCTGGCCTTAATTTCCTTATCACATAAAAAAATGAACAGACTGAACTAGATACTTTCTAAGACATTGTTAGATTATAAATTCATGATTAAATATTTAATAAAAGGAAATCTGTGAGCAATTTAAAGTCAATATTGACTAGGTGCCTACTCTTTGTATCCAATCATTTAACCACTTTCTAAAGTCTTTTAGATATATTATCATTTAGCTAACTCCTATCTCTCCATCTTATCCACAAAAAATATAATGTGAGATTTTGTTTGAAGCATTGCTGAAGGAACAGGGCTAGAAAATATATTTCAAGAATTATAATGGAGAAAAGAGGTAGCTCTGAATTTATTAGGGGAAAGAGGGATATGCCATGTGCGTATTTCCTGCCCTAATTCCTAAAACCATCTTGTGGATCATTTTGGTTTGTTGAGTTGCTTGATCTCCAAAGCTGAGAGGATTTTAGGTAACATTTTCAAGAAATAAGTTTTAAAATTATTGAAAGGTGGAGGGATAAAGGCAATTCAAGTATTATCGCTATTTAATGGCATCTATATGTATGTGTGTTTTATATACATATATATGTATATAAAATGTACATGTTACAATAGATGTCCTGAGGTCCCTTCCAGCTCTAGATAAGTGATCTTCTAAGTACTCGAATCTACATATCCAATGGAGTATGGGGGAGGGTTGGGAGAAAGCAACTCCCTTCTCCCCATCTCCGCTTTTCCAAGAGGTCTGCTACATTGGCAGCTCTTGGATTTTAATTTTTCTAACTGTTATACTCATTCAAGGTTTAGTTATTTAAAGCCCCTGGAGGGGTGGCTAATTTGTTTGTTAAAAACAATCATGATGTTTTTTTTTTCCTTATTTAGAAAGGTATTTGCACTTCATAAATGGTCTAGTCAGTTTAACACCTTACTAACAACTCATGGTGACATTCTGACCCTTCTATGACTATATTAGCTGAGGAGAGGGTGAAAATCCTCCCTTATACATTCTCCACAACTAAACACTTGTTTACAGTAAAGTAAGTTCCCCAGAGTGGTTTTTGGCAATGTCTATGTGTCTAGTTTATGAACATTTTAATCTTTTTTTTTTTTTAAGTATGGCTCTCTGGATCAGTCAGTGAGAAGGGATATATTGGGAAATGAAGGTTATGAAAACTATACATATCTGCATATGTACATATGTTATGTACATGTGATTATGAGTTTCTGTAGAGAGAATTGTTGCTCCGTGCTTGTTTGTTTGTGTGTGTGTGATGCATACTATAAAGGAAAACGAACTATTGACATGTAAACTTGCCCATAGCACCCTGGCAATATTCCAGAATGGATTATTAATCAGATAGTTTATGACCAGTTGGAGGGGGCAGAGAATATACTGATCATCAGAAGGTAGCACAGTTATTCTAAAAAATAAGTTATGACAAAATGACTTAATTTTCTCATTTAGTAGATTTCCTAGATTATTTTATTGTTACAGTGTTCAATGAAATAATGGGGTAAATATGATCCCATTAAAATGCCACAGGGAACCATGTACTTCCCTCTTCTCTCCAGTATTATAAAAAATGATTAGCATAAAGATTCAAAAGGAATGGTCATCAAATGATCAGATGAATCAAAGGTAGGAGGCATAGCTGATAGGTAGATGAGAGGATAAAGATTCAAGTGTCTATGCCCACCAGGCTGAAAGAAACAAGGGGAAAATAACAGGGACGAATGTAGTATCCCACATTTAAGTTTAAAAATTCTTTTTTTTTTAACGAGGACTTAATGGGCAGATATGGTATGATAGAAGTTCACAGGAAAAAGACATTGATCACTAGTTCACCATGCAGCAACATCGGGATATGACTGCTAAAAGAAAATAGTACAATTTTATGTTTCACCAATGAATTCCTTAAAATAATACAATATATAGAATGTCTTTTGCAAGTTTAAAGTACTATATTAGTTCTAGCTATTCTTATAATTGTAACCTTTTACGGATTACAAAAGAAATTCTATTCACCTTATCTCATTTAATAATCATAGCAATATTATCCTCTTTACAAATTAAGGAATTTAGTCTCAAAGAGTTTAAGGGTTTCAACCAGGTTTTATTAAACTTTGTGTCATGGATTCCTTTGGCATTCTGGTTAATATTATGGGCCCCTTATCAGAATAATGCTTTTAAACCATAAAAAGGAATGATAAAGGAAAACAATTTTAGTGAAATAGTGTACACACACATACATATGTCGTTGCTTTGTCAGTTGTGTCTGACTCTTCAAGACACCATTTGGTGTTTTCTAAGCAAATATACTTTGGAGGGCTTGCCATTTCCTTCTCCAGCTCATTTTACAAATGAGGAAACTGAGGAAAATAGGGTTAAGTGACTTGTCCAGGATCACATAACTACTAAATGTCTGAGGTCAAATTTGAACTCAGATATTCCTGACTCCAGGCCCAGCACTCTATTCACTGTGTCACTTAGCTGCAAATATGTGTGTATGTATGCATGTGTGTGGACATAAGTGTAAATATAGAAAAACATACATCTGCATGTGCCTATACACATATATATGCATATGTGTATATATTCATAGACACACAGATACACATAAACATGTGTGTTTATTAGACTCCAGGTTAAAAGCTCCTGGTTTAAAATTTGATTGTCTGATGTTGAATGTTTAGTAAGTGATGGGGATGGGAGCAGAATCCTAATAAGCCTTATGCTTTCTAGTCATAGCATCCTAGAGCTAGAGTAAGAATGGAGCTTAGAGGTTATTTAGTCCCAACTATTCATTTTATAGATGAAAAACTCAAGACCAGGGAGGTTAATTGACTTGTACAAAGTCAAACAGGTTGAAAGTGGTAAAGCTGAAATTTAAACTGAGATCTAGTGACTCGAACTCCAACCTTCTTTCCATTGCACCCAATTAGAGTATACAGATGATATAACAATCATCTCACCATGCTCTGCCCTTGTGAGTCTGTATTTAGAATTCAGTGCTAGTATGGTATTTTGACAGAATTAGCTTGAGTATGTCCAGAACAGGGCAGCAAGGGTGCTGAGGAGGCAGTATACCCATCATTGCATAGGAGGAGTAATGAAAAGAATTGAGGATGAAGAAGAAAAGGCCAGATAGAGCACTTCCAAAGCCTTCACATCTTTGAATGGCTCTTGTGTGAAGGAGAGCTTAGGCTTGTTCTCTGAGCTTCCAGACAACTGTGAGAAGAGGAAACATGGTATGATGGAATGTTGGACTCCAAGGCAGGAAGACATGGGATGGAAACCAAGCTTCGACTCTTCTTGCCTTTGTGACCCAGGGCACATCACTTGGCCACCCTGGGTCTTGATCTTTTTGTTTGTAAGCTGAGACAGTTGTATTCATTGACCTGTAAGCCTCTTCTAGTTCTAAACCTATGCTCCTTTGATATGTTAAAAGATCAGCTTTGCTTCCACAGAAGGAAAAACATTTTAATAACTTTAGCAATTGAACTGTGGAACAGACTGTCTTATAAACCAGCATCTTATCCCTGGAATTGCTCAAGCAGGGTGTAGGAGTGACCACACCAAGGCCCTGTTAGAAGGATGTCTGACCTGGGAAGCAGTCAGGTGATTTCTGAGGTCCTTCTCTTCCAATGCAGATATTTTATATTTTTAGGAATTTAGAAAACGAATGGAGCCTTAGACATCAGGCAGTTGAAGTTTTTTATTCTTCAAATGTGGAAAGTTGGGCTCAAAGAAGGGAAATGACTTGCCTAAAGTCACAGCATAACCTTATTTATTTCATTCTTTGATCTCATCTGAGCAGGCAGCTAGCTTACTAGAGTGAATGACTATCTCATTGATAATACATAAGCTCTCTGATGGCAGGCACTGATTAATTATCTCTACATCCCTATGGCCTAATATCAAGCAAGGTATATTGCATATGCTTAATAAATGCTCATAATTGATTGATTGCTTACATTGAAAGGTAAGAGAGGAGGAAGACATTTGAAATACAGTTATTCATTGTAAACACATCAACAGTTCCTGTCGCTGAAACTCCTCTGCTTAGCCTTGTAAATAGCTTCCACCTACACACAAAGAATGGTTTGTTGTAATGGGATTACACTTGAATTTATTAACTTGTTCATGTTCCATAAAGCAAAGCAAGGAAGGGCATGTCACAGGAAAGATACAAGGAAATGCTCCAGTGGAATCTTCTCCTATTAAAAATAACTGTTTGCTCAATGCCACAAATTAGCAATTCTTAACCTTCGCAGCTACCAATGGCATCCAAAAAGACTCTGTACCTCATCTAAAGAAATATATATTTTCCTCATGTGTGTCTATTGGACTTTATTAGAATCAGATTTCCTTGAAGAGTCAGTCAGTCCAATTCAGTGAGAGCAGAGCTAGAAAGGTGAATATCATCTCTTCTTTTAAAGAGCAGCCAGGAGCTAAAGCCCTCAGATTTTGAGTTGTGACCAGTTCTGACTCAGGTACTAGTTGTTTGAGCTGGCCAGATCACTTAATCCTGTTTGCCTTAGTTTCCTCATCTGTAAATTGAGCTGGAGAAGGAAACAGAAAACCTTTGCCACAAAAACCCCAAATGGAGTCACAGAGATGTAGCACCAGTGCAATATTTACAGCACCCATGATCATGATAAGACAGTGACTAAAAGTATCACATAATGTTTGATTGAAAAATATACCAGATTCTCCAGGTAGAGAACAGAACTGAAACATTTATTTATACGTCAGAAAACTGAATCCCAAAACCAGTAAGCTGATTCCATCATAGTACCAAAGATATTCAGAAGCCATAATAACGCTGAGAGCCACAGCATCCTTCAGCCTTCCCACAAACCAATAAGAGATCAATATTTACTCACAAACCCCACTATCTCCTTAATGAGCATCCTCTCTCCCCACAGTCTGGCTAGCTCTGAAAACCAGCTTTCTGTGGGCTCTGCTTCCCTTCAGCAAATTCCTCACACCACAGGCTCCATGTGATCACATGGAGCCTATCAGGGGGCAGAGTTTACTTTCAGAGCAGGGCAGGTCTTCAAACTCCCCCCAGGTCTGTTAAGGGGCAGGGAAGATCTTCAGATTCCCATTCCCATTACAGGAGAGTAAGACATGACTGAAACTACTGAACAACACCACCTGACTCAGTCACACAGATGAGGCCACATCTATGCTGGTTTTTGTAATGGGTAGTGAGAAGAAAGGGGATATGAGCCGGATGATGTTTTTGCAAACTTGCAGATTGGCATGGTGGATAGACAGAGTAATGGACGTTAGGAAGGCCTGGGTTTGAGCCTTGCCTTCAGAATTCACCAGCTGTAAGATCCTTGCTAAGCCACTTCCTCTTAGGGAGCCTCATATGTTTCCTGGGAAATGGGGATAGTATTCTCTGAAGTACCTACTCCATAAGGTTATTGTGAAGTTCAAATAAAATGAATGTAATGAACTTTGCAAACACTAAAATGCTATACAAATGCCAGCTGTTACTCCGGTTCAGTTTTACATGGTTGATTTCAGCCCAAAATCTCTTGAATGATGATTCTATCATTTTATAATCGTCTTCACCAGTTATCTCTTCAGGCTCTGCTTTATCTGCACCAGAACTATTACATGTGCTCAAATGCCATATCATATACAATCTATGTAAAAGTAGGAAGTTTCTTTTTTTGTTTTGTTTTGTTTTGTTTTTTGATGGGGTGAGGCAATCAGGGTTAAATGACCTGCCCAAGGTCACACAGCTAGTAAGTGTCAAGTGTCTGAGACTGTATTTGAACTCAGGTCCTCCTGACTCCAGGTGCTGTATTCACTGTGCCATGTAACTTCCCCTGGGAGTTTCTTAATGTCTATGAGCCAGAGTTTCTTAACAGGTATCTAATGAAGGAATGGTCAACAAGGGCCCAATATGAGCATATACAATATACTCTATGTGGTACTAACTCAAAGGGAGATCGGTGAGCATAATTTCATAAATGTGTGATGGAGGGGTCTCTTCTCTTTCATTCAGAGCATAGGTATTTTCTGATTTTTTTTTTTTAACAAATTACTATATTGGATTAAAAATAATAAAATACTTTTTTTTAATTGGCTGCTGAGCTGAACTGAGTATGCATACAAAAGGTTAGAGGACGAATGAGCTTGGGCTCCACTTTCTAGTGCAGAAGGTAAGAATAGCTGTGGGCCTCTGCGTGGGGGAAGGCACGCTAGGCACTGTCTTCCACTGTGCCACTGTGTATCCATGAACACATGGCATCTCTATTATTCTCATCTCTCAAGTGTTGAGTCTTTCTTTATTGATCAAAAATAACTGAATATGCAGAGACAGAACAAACCAGGTCACAATTTATTAAGTTTTGAAACACTGGAAGAACCTTCAGAGGTCTTGTAACCTGGTTAGGTATCCTTGTCTGCCAGCATTTACAGGATCTGAATCTGATTTCACAGCATCAGCACCGCAAGATCAAGTCTTACTGACCAAGGCAGTGACTAGGCCACATGAACTACACTTGTTGGTAATTCCACAAAGGGAGAAAGGACTCTTTGAGCCAGGAAGTACCATCACCACCCCCATACCCACCCCCTGCCCTGTCTTTTTAAAATTTTGGGGAAAGTTGTCATTACCTTTATTCTAGTTTCCATAAAATTTTAAGTGCATGAAAGTTTATTCCCACAAGCCTCAAAAATGGGTGGAAGTCACATGATAGTCCCTCCCATTAGATTTTTTTTAATTCCATATTTTAGTAAATATTCTAGAGGAAAAATGAAAAACATGGGATAATGATATTTGTGTTATACAACACAAAGTCATCGTGACACTAAAATGAGATATTTTGTACTTATTAAATAAAACTAACTGATTAGTATTCTAGGTTTGGAGTCAGAAAGGCCCGAGTTCTAATCTTATCTCAGAAACTTACTATCTGGATGATCTTGGAATCATCACTTAATTTTCAGCTTTAGTTTCCTAATCTACAAAATGGGGATAAAAAATCACCTACTTCACAAGATTATCGTGCGAATCAAAGGAGAAAATATATGTAAAGTGCTTCACAAACTTTAAAACACTATATGTTGTTATCACTTTGCAAAGCATAAAGGACCATATAAACATAACCTCTTATTATTAAATCATTCTGAATTGTGTTAAACAATTAAATTACAAAAGAAAAAAAAGTTTAAAAATGGTTCTGGATCTCATCAAGAAAGGCTGATGCTACACTGAGGATGAAGGGATAGGTCCTTGGCCCCTGGCACTTTGGAGGACTGGCCACAGCCTAGTGGAGTTTTCTGGTCCCAGAGCACAATGGTCCCTAATAAAACGCACTTTGGAAGGAATGCCATTCAGGTGGGTGAATGGAAGAATAACCTAGAGGCTTGTCCGTTAGCAATAGCTCTAAGCCCATCACTCTCCAAGCCATGCAAGTTTTTTACATTTATAGCACATGATTGCATGTAGGAGCATCCATCACACCCAGCAAGCCCATTAAAGGACTCACATGAAATACAGCTGTAGGGGAGCTGACAGTCCAGTGACTTACAGCACCACTCACCCCCAGCCTCCAGGGCTGTCAAGCAGAAAAGAGTCTGTAGAAGGGAAACTGCAGCCTGAAAACTGTGATTTACACCTGCAAACAGAAATAGACCTCACAATCCTTCAGGGCCAGCAGGCCCTCTGAATAGGAGGGGATAGTGCTCCTGTAGGCCATGGGCTCATGTCTTGGGACTGGTATCATGGAAACAAGGTTCTCACATGGCCACAGGTCTGTGAATTCTTACCCTAAGGATCTGTCTCCAAAATATTCATGTGAACATATTGACTGATCTTGGGAATAAATTAACAGCTCATGTCACAGAATAACACCCAAAACCACAGACCACATGTTCAGTTTTATATTAGCTTTGTCCAAAAGGTGACGCCAATACTGCTTTCAAAATGAACTTGTTTCCTGATTAAGAAATGTGCTTACTTCTAATTAGCAAACCTGCATGTAAACAGATCCCAAGTAACCAAGCATCTTTGCTATGTTGCTTCTGTGGTTGGCAATAAGATGGTGAAATTATTTTTAGAACATCCATTATGGGGTTGAAGAAGACACTGAACACTAACTCACAGACGAAATACAAGGAACTTGAAATTAGAGACCTGTCAGATCTGGGTAGTTATTTTGCTGTTAAACTGTTGCACTATTACATTATAGCACCATTTTTTAGCTTTTAAGAGGTGTGGATAGAATTTTCTTTCTCTCTCTCTTTTTAAATAAAGGAGATATTCTGTCAAATCTTTGAAGATAACTTCCATATAATAAAGAAATTACAAATTCACAGACATCCAAAAAAGCATATATTTTGAATAATTATCCTATGCAATATCAACTAGGAGTAGACACAGAATGTTTACGCGATGACAATTAAAATTTGAAAAGAAAAGCATCAAGCTAGGAATCTCTTACCTGTTTCTAGCTACTGATTTAGAATCCTCTTGGCTCTGACTCCATTAAAGGCAGAAACAGCCTTAGAAGAGGAGTGCATTTATAATAATCAGTTCTAATACAGTGACACACACCAAAGTATGCTAACTAAACTTTTTGCACACTGAAATAATTCAACAATCTAGATTTTTTCATATCATAAAACATATAACCTTAGGTACATATCCTCCAACTGTGTGGTTTTTTTCCTCCAACTGTCAAAGAGAACTGGATAATTAAGGAAATTTTTAAAATGAATACAAGATTTTCTACAAAGAGGATGTGTGGATGATATACCAAAGTGCTATAGGATACAGAAGTACTTAAAAAAACAATAATTTATTTTGTCTTTGTAGAAAACATTGTAGCTTTTGGGAATGTAGATTAATAAAACACAATGTTTAATTGCCTAGAGTTTTAATGATACAGCATGTTTTTGGATCTTCTTCAAGGACAGAAACATATTCAAATTGATTAAATTGATACAAACTTTTCTGCCTTCAAATGACATTTCCTAGACTTGAATATGCCTGTATTCTAATAGTTATATACCAGTGTTCCCGAATATGTGGACAACAGGAAAGGAGTGAGAACTTATTTCCATTCTTTCTTTATTCAGGATATTGGTGGACTAAGAGACCAAATGCCATGAAATGCAGCAAGTGTGGAATCATACATAGATGAGATGCTGGAAGTGACTGCCTAGCCTAAGCCCTTCATTTTGCAAAAAATAGTCAGGTGACTCCAAACTATCTCTATACAGGCTGTAACACTGCCCTATATGAAATAAGCAGTGCAGGTCTAATCAAACATCCTCATTTAAAATGTGATGAAACTGAGGCCCAGAGGAAAGAAGTAACAAGTCCAACATCACCTAAGGAATAAGTAACAGATGGATTTATACCTAGAGGCACCTAGATGGAGCAAGAAGACCTGAGGTCAAATCTGGACTCAGTCATTTACTAGTTTTATGATTCTGGGCAAGTCACTTAACCTGTGCTTGCCTCAGTTCTTTTCACTTTTTAAATGGGGGTTATAATAGCACCTACCTACCAAGAGTGCTGTGAGGATCAAATGAAATAATTGTAAATCAAAGCACAGTCCCTGAAACATAGCAGGAGATCAATAAAGGCTTGTTTCTTTCCTTCCTTCCTCCCTTCCTCCCTCCCTCCCTCTTTTTTCTCTCTCCCTCCCTCCTTCCTTCCCTCCCTCTGTCCCTTCCTCCCTCCCTTCCTCCTTCCCTCCCTCCCTCCATCCCTTCCTTCCTTCCTTCCTTCCTTCCTTCCTTCCTTCCTTCCTTCCTTCCTTCCTTCCTTCCTTCCACTCCAAAATCTATGTGCCTTCTATGATGCTTCTTGGTGAGTCACAGAATAAAGTACCATCCAGATGTGACTAGGTCACCTGTTCTGTTCCCTATAGTTGTGGATTTTTTTTACTTGTAGGCCCATCAGCTATACCCCCAGCAGGAAAAGAAAGATGTCTCTGCTACCCATATTACCATAGATCTACTTCAAGTTTTCACACAGACTATTGAAATAATCTCATAATTATTTGTTAAGCCTCCAGTCCATCCACACTTCATACAACTAACTACCTGAGGAATCTTTCAAGGCACAAATCTAACCATGTAGGTAATGAAGCATCAGTAAAAGGGAAGCGGCTATAGAGTCAGAAGACCTGATTTCAAAGTCCACCTATGTGGAAATAGAATGAATAATGAGTTTATTGATCACCTCGATTTGCTTGAGCTCCTTTATTATCCAGGAGAGGCTGAAATAACCTGGGAATCAGAATCACTCTGTCAGGATGTGGAATAAGTGTCTGACATATTAGTGATCCTTTCTGGTGTCCATTGGGTAAACCACATACTCCTCTGCTATTCCAGGAACCACAAGGCCAGCTCAAACTGGTTCATACTGACCCCAAAGAGGCAGAATTTGCACAGACATCCTGGTTCTGGAGACTCTGCTCCTTCTATCCTTTATCCAATTTTTGGAACTCTCCTCCCCAGAATACCTAAAAGAGACTCCAGAACCTCACCTGTTCTGCCTTCCTTTGTTGTAAATCCACATAAAACACTTCCTAAAACTCCAGTTAGGGAGCAGTCCATACTAGGATCTCTTATTCTCCCACATGTGTATTGCACTCACTCAGTAAGCGCATCTGGGTTTTGCACTTGAATTGTGCCTTCATTCCCTTTGTGCAAGTGGATGTCATGCTTCAATTAATCATTCTGCCATAATTAATTAATACCTACTACTTTTAGAATTAAAGGTAAGTCATTTAGCCTTTCTCAGGGTCAGTTTACTAATCTTTAAAATGAGAGAATTGGACTAGATGGTCTTAGAAACTGCTGCCTCTCATCTCTATGTGACCTTGTAATTTAATGTCAAAACTAACAAAAAAACAAATATTTCACTGACTTCTTGTTGTCCACATATAAATATAAAATGATTTGTTTTTCTGTTTAGGGACCTCTTTTATCTTGCTCCAATATACAAAGTAGTAGGTTATTTCATATTATTTTTATAATGTCTTATTTTCTATTATCTCCTTTCATACTGCCCATGTTCTGTACTATTTGCTTTTTGGGGGATTTTGTCTTGGCCTTTCCTAGAGTCATACTTTTCCTCATGCTGGAAGGAAGTATAGTATAATGGGGAAAATGTTGGACTTGAAATAAAGACATCAGCCCCAATATTTACTAGCTATGTGCTTTTGAATCAACTATTTCATTTCTCTGATTCTGAATTTCCTCATCTATAAAATGGGTATAATATTGCATGTAATGCCTATCATGCTAGATAGTGGTGAGGAAAGGACTTAGTTAATCTTAATTACATGTGTATAAATATGTACTATATGCACATATATTCATTATTATCATTATTATGTTGCTTCTCATGTGTTGAAAGATAAAATCTGCAAGTGTGTCTGCTGATTCTCCTCCTTCATATATGCCTCCCCTCCCCCTTAGATTGCAAACTACATGAATATCTCCCATCTACCTTTTTATACCCAAAGATATGTAAGAGCCTTCAACAGAGCAGGCAATTGATAAATAGTGGATCAAATTGGATAGATGCAGGCTGTATCCAAAATGATTTAATGAACAGTTGTTTATTAAGGCACAATATTATGTGAAACAGATTATGATAACATAATAAACACACTAGAGAAACAAGTAAATCATCATGTATAGTCTTTTTCATTACATATAGATTTAAAATGTTCATAATTAAATTTATATTTCAAAAATATTGGATAGATTATTTTTTTCTTCCCAGAATATATACAATCTATATAATCTATCTACCTCGTCTGGAAATTGAGCAGTTTCATTGTATCTGACTTCCAAATGTTCGAGGCACAAAACAATTTGACAGTTTTCAGGTCATTGACACTTGTGATATTTAAATGACAATAGATTACCTTTCTGAATTGCATATCCAGTGCTGTTTGAATCCCCCACATTTTAATTTATGCCCAATTCAGAGGGATTACTACATTTTGTCCATGTCTCTAACATGATCAAAATTCCAGCAAGGTAGAGGGAGCATCTCTTCACTGTTATAGTAAAAAGTGAAATGGTGCCAATTTCCTACACTGCTTCTGAAAATTAAATAAGCCTAGAGACCTCCCTATTGAATCCCCTAATGCATTGAACATGACCTCCTCAAAACAGAGGGTTTCATAATTAGGAGCATTACATGAACATCAAAAGAATTCCTAATGATATGAGCCTCATTATAAAGTGTTGTTAAACATGAAGTGAAGATTGCTTTTGATGTTGTTTCGGTCCCCAAACATCATTGGTAGTGGGAAGCGTGAATTATACGCCACTAATTCCTTTTAAATTGAACTTTCGGTAGTTGTTAAACACTGTTTTATTCCTTCATTTAAATCCTTTCATTTCTGTTATGTGACTCCTTTAGTTTTAATTCTTCTAGAAAGAAACTTTATTTCTTACCTGTAATTAAGATACTTTAACTCATAAAGAGTTTAAGAACTTTCCCACATAAATTGTGCTCTCCAAAGAGGAACCACTTACTGAATTCCATGTTGTTAACACACAGAAGACAATGGATAAAGGGTCACAGAGAGATAGCAACTCCTCTGATGTCATGGTAAATGGCTGATATGTTCATCTATGTGTATGTGTGTGTTTTTTTGTGTGTACATGAACCAGTGTGGTAGATTCCAGTGCTATCACTGACATATAGAGGGGGTGACTTACTCTAATAAAAGTTTCCTTATTAGGAAGTTTCCTCTACCAGTGAAGTCACAGGCCCAGTCAACACACACACACACACACACACACACACACAAATGCCAGGTATTGTGAACCTTACAACAACCCTTTGAGGTAGGTTCTATTATTATTCTCATTTTGCAATTGAACAAACTGAGGCAGAGAGAGATTAAATGACTTGCCCAAGATCATACAATAAGTATTAGAAGCCATATTTGAAGTCAGGTAGTCCTGGATCCAAGGCCAGAATTCCATCCATTACACCACCAGCAGCAGTCTCCCTCTCTCTTTCTGACTCTTTCTCATCTCTGTCTGATCTCTGTCTCTCTTAGCCTCTCCTCTTCACTTTCTCTCCATCCCTATCCATATCCACATATACATGTACATACAAATACACATATGTGTACACATACAGATACATGTACACATACATATAAATGCATATGCAAATCTTGCTGATCTTGCAAATCTTGCTAATCTAATATGCTAATCTTCCTGAGAGTTCCACTTACTGTGTGACCCTGGGCAAATCACTTAATCCCGTTTGCCTCAGTTTCCTTATATGTAAAATGATCTGGCGAAGGAAATGGCAAACCAATCCATTATCTTTGTCAAGAAAACACCAAATGGAGTCACAAAGAGTCAGACACAACTAAAACAAATGAACAACAGGAATAATAGATCATGAAGTGATATAAAAAAAAACTTTTATGGAAAGTTTCTCTGATAAAGGTCTCAGTGCTCTGATATATAGGGAAATGATTCAAATTTATAAAAATAAGCCATTCTTCTATCAAAAAATAGTCAAAGGATATGAACAGGCAGTTTTCAGAAGAAGAAATCAAAGCTATCTATGTTGTTTCTGTAAGTCATTATTGGAGAAATGTGAATCAAAACAAATCTGAGTTACCACTTCACAACCATAAAAAATGATAAATGCTAGAAAGAATGAGGGAAAATAGGTACACTAATGAACTGTTGGTGGAACTATGCCTAAAGGGGTATTAAACTACACATAGTCTTTGACCCAGCAATACCACTACTAGGTCTGTAGGTCTGTACCCCCATATGATAAAAGAAATAAGGAAAAGAACCAAATATATATATATATATATATATATATATATATATATATATATATATATTACAGCAGTTCCTTTTGTGGTGTTAATTAGAAATTGAGAGGATACTGCTCATCAATTAGGAAATGGCTGAGGAAATTGTGTCCTATCAGTGTGATGGAGTATTATTATGCTCCAGGAATAATGGTTTCAGGAAAGCATGAAAAGACCTATATGAAATGATGCAAACTGAAGTGAGCCGAACCAACAGACTAATGTACAAAGTAGCAGTACTATTGTTATGATGATCAACTGTGAAAGGCATAGATAACTCTGATCAAGACAATGATTTAAGAAAATTCCAAATGATGCATGATGAAAATGCTGTCCTTTTCCAAAGAGAGAACTGATAAACTCTGAAAGTTGGCTGGAGTATAATTTTCTCACTTTTTTTTTAACTTTTGTGTGATATGGTTAATATGGAAAAATGCTTTACAAGATTTCACTTGTATAACTGATATCATATTGCTTGCCTTCTTGGTGAGTAGGGGAGAGGTGGGGAAAGAATTGTCAACTCAAAATTAAAAGAAAAACTTAAAAATAAATAATAAAAGTTAAAAAGAAAGTCAATAACCACTTCAAATGTAACATACTTAGCTCTCAGACTGTGCCAATACTGAGTATGCTGGATTTTGACCCTGAGCCACACTTTGCCAACCGTTACACTAGACTATAAGTTCTGGAGAAGATAAACCATTATTTTAATAAAGGTCATTTACTCACCAGAAGTTCTCTATACTAATTAAATTACAAATTTATTACTATTTCTTGTATAGCAGGTAACTCAAGTTTTAATAATCTTTATTGATCACATTCTAAAAATCAATAGGAAAGCCGCTTTAACTTAGCAGAGAGGGACCTGGATCTCACTAGAAAGTTCAAATAGTTACTGATATTGAAAAATGACATTCTGAACATTGGAAACTTGCTACAAGATACTGATTTAGACTGAGAAAATTATGATTTCATTGAGGGCAAGAACACAACTCAGAGAAGGCAGCTTCAGATTGATTTGATAATTACATTTATAGAAAGATATCTATGCTAGGTCCTCAGAAGACTGTGTGAGTGTATGCATGCGTGCGTGAGTGTGTGTATGTATTCAATTCGACTCTGGAGAAGATAAGAAATCATTACAAGAAAAAATCATTAAAAAAGCAAGCCCTGGGATTATTTCCTGAGGTCAAAGAAGATTCATACCAATTTTCTAAATATACACATTATATTATAATAATTGATTTTAGTTAAGATATTGTAACATGAGTGATGTAAATATACATCAGTATATTTACCTTACTAAGGCAGATTAGAGTGTGATAAAACTGGCAAAGATTTCTTTTTTTCTTTTTGGAGAGGGGAGGGCAGGGGAATTGATGTTAAGTGACTTGCCCAAGGTCACACAGCTAGTAAGCCTTAAGTGTCTGAGGCCAGATTTGAACTCAAGTCCTCCTGAGTCCAGAGCCTTTGCTCTATTCACTGTGTCACCTAGCTTCCTCCAAAGATTTCTTTAAGAAAAAGTAATTTTGGGGGGTGGAGTCAAGATGGCAGTGTAGAAGCATGAAAACTCTATATGCCCCCTCCATAACCACCTCAAATGCCTATAAAAAAATGATAACTCTAAACAAACTTTAGGGCTACAGAACCCACAAAGTGACAGAGAGAAACAAACCTCCTGTTGAAGATAGCCCAGCAGGCCGACAGGAAGGGTACATTGCAGCGTGCTGGGAGCAGAGCCCAGTTCTCCTGTGAACCCCTGGTTTTAGCCTCAGGGTGGCCGAACCAGCCACCACTAGAGGGACTTCAGGAGAGTGGATCACCAGTAGCTGCAGCGGTTTCCAGAATTATCAACCCATAAATACCAAAGACAAAGTGAGAGGTCAATGGACTTTATGGGAACAGGGGGCCTGGGAGTGTAGTCTGGCCTTTACCGGCAGAGGGAGAAGCAGCTGAGGTGTGGCACCCGCTACTGCATGGCTGCTTCAGAGCTCCTGGTCTGCAGATTGTAGGGGGACAAAGCTACGATTCTGAGGGGTAATCACTTTTGCTTTAATGTGCTTGGATTTGGATCACTGTCTAGGGTAGAGGTCCTGGGGTGTGTGACCAGTGTGCCAGAGCATGTGGAGGCTTCTGAGAGGGCACCCAACTAATAGCTCCGGCATCTGTGAAAACCCCAGTGATTTGAGACAAAGCTCTCCTCTATGGAAGCAGAGTTCTACTGTGGAAAAAAGCTCAAAAGTCAAGTAATTGAGTGGCAACATGAGCAAGCAAAGGAAACAAAGTAAGCACAGAAATCTGACTTAGGATTCCTTTTTTGGGGGACAAAAAGGATCAATGAATGGAACAAGAGGAAGATAATGAAGTCAGAACTCCTGCACCAAAAGCTTCCAAGAAAAATATGAACTGCTTACAGGCCATAGAGGAGCTTAAAAAGGATTTTGAAAACCAAATAAGAAAAGTGGACTAAAATTGGGAAGAGAAATGAGAATGATGCAAGAAAATCATGAAAAGAGTCAATAGAATGACCTGAGAAAATAACACCTTAAAAAATAGACTAACACAAATAGCAAAAGAGGCTCAAAAAGCCAATGAAGAGAAGAGTTCCATAAAAAGCCAAATTTGCCAGATGTAAAAATAATCTCAAAAACTCACTGAAGACAATAATTTCTTCAGAATTAGACTGGAGCAAATGGAAGCTAGTGACTTTATGAGAAATCAAGATACTATTAAACAGATCCAAACAAATGAAAAAATAGAAAGCAATGTGAAATATCTCATTGGAAAAACCACTGACCTGGAAGATAGATCCAGGAAAGGTAATTTAAAAATTATTGGACTACCTGAAAGCCATGATAAAAAAAAAGAACCTAGAAATTATCCTTCAAGAAATTCTCAAGGAAAATTGCCCTGATGTTTTAGAACCAGAGGGCAAAATAGAGGTTGAAAAAATCTACCAATCACCTCTTGAAAAAGATCCCAAAAAAGAAAACTCCTAGGAATATTTTAGTCAGGTTCTGGAGTTCCTAGATCAAGGAGAAAATATTACAAGCAGCCAGGAAGAAACAATTTGAATATTGTGTAAACACATTCAGGATAACACAGGATCTGGCAGCTTCTACATTGAGGGATAGAAGGGCTTGCAATATGATATTCTGGAGGTCAAAGAAACGGGGATTAAAACCAAGAATCACCTACCCAGCAAAACTGAGTATCATGTTTCAGGGGAAAATATGATCATTCAATGAAATAGAGAACTTTCAAGTGTTCTTGATGAAAAAACCAGAGTTGAATAGAAAATTTGACATTCAGATACAAGAAGCAAGAGAAGCATGAGAAAGTAAACAGGGAAAAGAAATCATAAGGAACTTACTAAAGTTGATCTATTTATATTCCTACATTAAAAAAAATCATAATTGTAACTTATGAAACTTTTCTCAGTATGAGAATAGTTGAAGGGAATATAAATGTATATATATATATATATATAACACATACATACATATCTATGTCTATATAGGAGGGTATATGGGCATATGAATACATATGTGAGTGTATGTATATATGTATACAGGTATACATAGACAGAGGGCACAAGAACAATTGAATAGGAAGGGATGACACTTTAAAGGTAAAGTGGAGAGGTGAGAGAGGAATATAATGAGTGAAGATGTAGAGAGAAAGAATGAGGTAAATTATCTCATATAAAAGAGGCAAGGGAAACCTGTTACAATGGAGGGGAAGAACAGGAAGACAAAAGGGACTGAGTGGGTCAACCTTACTCTCATTGAATTTGGCTTGGGGAAGGAATGACATACACACTAAATAGGGTATCTTGCACTACAGGAGAGAAGGAGGGAAGAGGATGAGGGGGGAATGATGGAGGGGAGGGCAGGTTGTGGGGGAGGGAAGTTGGAAGCACACACTTTTGAAAAGGGACAGGGTCAAAGTAGAGAACAGAACAAGTGGGGTCAGGATTTGATGGAGGGAAATATAGTCAGTCTTTAACAATATATCCACTATGGAAATGTTTTGCATAGCTACACATGTACAACTTATATTGAATTACTTATCTTTCTAGTAAGGGTGGGTGACGAGGGAGGAAGGGAAAGAATCTGGAATTCAAAGTTTTAAAATCAAATATTTTTTAAAAATTATTATTATTCTTTTTACATGCAACAGGGAAATAATATATACAGGCACTTGGGTATAGAGATCCATCTTGCCCTAATGGAAAGTTGGAAGGGAGGTGGGGGAGGATATAGGGGAGAACAGAATGGGGGAGGGGGCATACAATGTTTGGGGAGGGGGTGGGTAGGGGAATTGTGGGGAGAAAATTTGTCACTTGAAATCTTATGAAATGAATGGTACAAGCTAAAAATAAACAAAATTTAACTTAAAGAAATACAAAAATACTTGTTACTAAAAAAAATGAAGAACAAGATTAAAATATAATTGTAGAAATGTTTTAACAAAATTTTTAAAAATTCAGTATAACACACAAAAAAGAAAAAGTAATTTTGGCATTGCCTTTCTGGGAATTACTCACTCATAAAGGATGACAGATAATTTACTTGTGTTTTGCAAATAGTTGGAATTGTGAGGACTATATGGATAGGTGTCTGAATTGGTTGGGAATTAATGGCTGATATTGTGTGTGCATTCATGGGGAGTGAATATAATGATACTCTTTTATGGTCCTGCATTTTTACAACTATGTTACTGATTACAATGACTGGGAATCATTGGAATAAATCAACAAAGGCCATGAAATCATGAGGATTCTGGTTTTTCTTACTGAAAGTCAAGAGGAAATTTGGCTTCCCCCTGATATACGTATATGTATACTTCCCTACTTGCATACAATTTTTTCCCTGAATAACCTTGCAAGGAACACTCACACTATACCCACAAGTCACTGTTTAACTCAACAATCCATGCCTCTGAGAATAACAATACTCCATCATGAAGTTGTACTGAGTAGCCATTTAGCACAAAGGCCTTTCCATTCAATTCTCTCTTACACACTCATGCACACACACACACACACACACACACATACTCATTAGAACTGGTGGATATAGGATGCCTTAGTGAAGTTTTACTTTACTCAGTTTTTTTTCTTCTAATTTAAAATAATTATTTAGTGAGATCTTCTATTAGCTTTGCTTTAGGGCTCCACAGCTGGAATTTAATGTCTCTGTGCTATTGTGCATAATGGAAAACACAGTGCTGCTGTTAATGGGTTTTGCTAACAATACCCCCTCATTATGTTATTTGAATTTTAACTCTTTGGAACACATGACAGGTAATCCAACAAATATTCATTAAGAAGCCCTTAATGGAAGCTTCAAAAAAATCAAATTGCAATTAAGTAACTGACCTCAGATGAACATGTGGATTTTTTATTTTATTTTAATATACCCTTATACCTCAATGAGTGAATTCATGAAATCCAAAAGTCTCAATAAATATTTGACCCATTTCTTCTCAAATGATGAAAATCAACCAAAAATTATCCAAAAAGCAGCTTTGTGATTGTAATAACAAAAACATCTAGGAGAGTTCCTTTGTTAATGACAGATAAGCCTAATTATGTATTTGTCTCTGCCATTGCAATGTGAACTCCTTATGATCAGGGACTGAGTTTTGTCTTTCTTTGTAACCCAACACTTACCATAGTATCTTGAATATCATGGCCTCTTAATGTTTTTTTTTTTTCTTTCAAATCCAGCCTCAGAAACTTACTAGGTGTGTAAACCTAAGCAAGTCACTAAATTCGTTTGCCTCCATTTCCTCAACTGTAAAATGAGGATAATGACAGTAAATATATCCCGGGGTTATTGTCAGTATCAAAGGGGATAATTTTTCAAGAGTGCTGAGCACATTGCCTAGTACATAGTAAACATTACATAAAGGTTAGCTATTATTATTACTACTTCTATTAATAATTTTAGAGTCATAGACATAGGACATGAAGGCACCCTACAATTTAACTAGACTAAGCCTTTAGTCTTTCAGATGAGACAGTATTAAAAGTCACTTGACTAGGTTCACAAAGGTAGTACATAGCAAAATTTGCATTTGGACCTCTGTCTCACAATTCTAAATCGTTAACTTATTCTACTGCAATGTGATGAGAACCTATGAAGCCAATATTTGTTATTTCATCTGTTTCCTATTTGTTACCTACAGAAGATGGTTGAAATAAGTTGCCACAATTGTATACTCCACTTTCTTCTTTCCTTTCTTTTCTATTTTTAATTTTGATTTTGATTATGAATATAACAAACACGAACATTTCAATTTACAAAGAAAATAAGAGTATTGTGTTTGTAACTGTGAATCTGTATTGCATACAGCTTGTTTTTAAGTGTATATTAAATTTAACTTGATAGTACCAAGCCTATCCTGATTTATTTTTATTCTTTTTTCTAATTTATTATTGATTTTTATCTTTGCTTTAATAATTTGATGGTCTAACTGCATATAGTATGAGTTTAATAAATGAATTAAGTAGAAATTATTTGCCCTTGAGTGTGTTTCATTCTTGAGAATTTCTTTTGGTCAACTTCATTTATAGAATATTGCATCATGTGGTCCTACCTATTTTCCCTCCTGAACCTCTCTAAAATTATATAGTCCACATCAAACAATGCCTAATTTTATCCATTGCTTATCTTTATAACAAGCATTTAGGTGGTGATGGGACTATCATTCCAAATTTTCATTATTCATACCTTGATTAATATTTGCCTTTTACGTCCAAGTTATATCTAGAATAGCAGCCCTCCTCAATGCTTTCTTCAACTATTGAAGAAATAAATGATCATTAAGGCAAGCCAAGAATTTATCAACTATTTTGCTTTTAGTAGAGGAAGAGAGTACAAGCAGATGGCTTCATAATTGAAGTCTGTCATAGGGCCTATATCATGCCTCTGTACAAGGTGTGTGATCTATTTCCTGAATTCCCCATTTCTTCATGCTGTCTAGGTGATTTACAATATATTCCCACAACAATATCATTTCTGTTTTTCCTTCCATTGATACTCATTCAAATGCTTTTTACTATGTTTCTTTCCTGATGTTCCTAGATTTCTTCATGTTTCAAATCATAATACCCCAATGCCATTTTGCTTCCCCTGTGTCAATTTTTTTAATAAGTCAGTGTCTTCCATAGTTACATAATGCAGTAGAGTGCAAAGCCTGTACTCAAGAAGACTCATCTTTCTGAGTTCAAATCCAGCCTCACACTTTTACTAGCTATGTGACCCTGGACAAGTCACTTTACCCTGTTTGTCTCAGTTCCTTAATCTGTAAAATGAGCTGGAAAAGGAAATAGGAAACCACTTTAGCATCTCTACCAAGAAAACCCCAAATGGGATCACAAAGAACCAAACAAGACAGAATAACAACAAAAGTCTTAGACCATTTATGATGTTGAATTAGGCTTTTGGATGTAAGAAAACTCTTTTGTTTCCATGACTTTCTTTCACCTCGCATGAATTAATCTACTTAACTTAAAACTCTTTTCTGGGGCAGATCTTGATTATTTCGTACAAACTCACTTTAACTGGACATAATATGTTTCATAACCATCCACCCTGGATAATGGGGGATGTCTTGCCATCCACCTTCCTCTAAAGTATATTCCTCAGTACCTCCTCTGGGAACAGTAAACAAGTTAATTCTACCATTAAAAAGGGCATAGCAAAGGACTTCCCTATTACTCTGTTCACCATTTCTGTGACTCACCAGCTATTTAAAACAGCAACAACAAAATCCCAATTATCTTCCCTGGCCACAATTCCTTTCTATGCATTGTGTCTTTCTATTGGAAAAGTAGCTCCTTGAGGGCAGGGACATTTGTCAGATAATTAACAGGTCCTAGTACAGTGCCTGGCACAAAATGGGTGAATTCAGAAATGCTTATGAATTCACTCACTTATTCACTCATTTCCTCTCTTCTCATCTCTGTCTCCTTGCATCCCTATGTTCACTGACTTCTTTCAAGTACCAGCTAAAATATCACCTTTTTATAAGGAGCCTTTCCAGATACCCCATAATGCTAGCCTTTCTTCTGTGATTTATCTCTAATTAATCTGTATATAACTTGATTGTATATAGTAGTTCACACATTCTCTCCCCTGCTAGATTGTGAGCTCCTTGAAGAACGAGGCTATTTTGTTTTTTTTCCTTTCTTTGTAACCTTAGTACTTAACACAATGCCAGACTCATAGAAGGTGTTTAATGAATACTTGATGATTTGATCTGAATCATTACTTAAGTAGTTCATACATTTATTCAAGTCATTGATATTCTTTCTATGTAATACCTCCAATTAGCTGGTAGTTTTATGACAGAAACATTTGGGTAGTTTCTTCTCTGATCCTTTTTTTTCCTTCTTGTCAATGTCAACTTCCTAATTTCAAGACACTATGGAAACTAAAACACTCATATTTCTAGGGAGAGAGTGATGAACTACAAGAGCTCATTGACCAATGACCAGGAGCTCATTATTCCTATATTTTAAACCATGGTTCAGAAATCCAAATTGCATTCTCAGATACCTTATTCTTATCCAATAATTATCTACCTATCTTTTCAGATACTCTTTATTTCAGTTGGAAGCCATAATAAAAATATAACCTTAATCCTTAAGATCTATTTCTGGAATTTTGTATGAAGTTAAGTGACTTTAAATTCATGTAGCTTGTAAGCATTGAAGTTTAGGGTAAAATCCAAGTTTCTTGAGGCATGTGGTTAGAGAAAGGGGAAGGAATAAGCATTTATTCAATGCCTATTATGTGTCAGGCACTGTGCTAAGCACTTTTAACTTTTTTAAACAAATAAATTCATGTGATCCTTAAAATAACCCATCAAAGTAGGTTAGTACAAAAAGCACTGGGTTTGAAATCAGAAAAACTGAATCAAACTACATTTCCATTTCTAACTTCCTGTGTGAAGTTTCAACAAGAAATTTAAACTTAAACTAGAAATTTAATCAAAGAAATTTAATTTAATTAGTTTCCTTATTTGTAAAATAAAGAGGTATGAGGGTTGATGATTTCTTTGGTTCCTTCCCATTCCAAACTATGATCCTATTATCTTGACTGTATTCATGGATACATTACTGGATACTGGATACATTAATACATGGATGACTGTATTAATCATGCTTTTCATTCTCTCTCAAGGGAGGAACACTAAGAAGGCATTGCATCATGTTTGAAGAACCTCCTAACCAATCTCTTGCCACTAGTATTCCTTCTCCAATCCATCCTATATATACTGACAAGTCATTGTTTCTAAGGCATGGTGCTCCTCTATTCAGAGACCTTCAATGACCTTCTATTGCTCAAGTTCCTTAATCTGCTCTGCAAGCCCTTCCCAATTCTAGCTTTTCATGGCCTCTCTTAAAACTTCACTATTCCCCAACTATAAAGCCTCTGCTTTATATTGGATACTTTCTTCTTTGTCCCTGAAATAATCCCCACAAACTCCCCTGTTGAAACCCTTCATTGTGCTAATTTTTCCACCTAGAAAGCCTTACTCCCTTACTTTGACTTCCCTAGTCCTATCCATTTTTTTTTTAAGCAATCAGGGTTAAGTAACTTGCTCAAGGTGACACGGCCAGTTATTTCTGGGTGTGGTGCTGAGTGTCTGAGCCAGGGATTAGATCTCCAGGTCATCCCAACACTGGAGCCCGTGCTCTTACTCACTGAGCCGCCTGGCTGCCCCTAAGCAATTGGGGTTAAGTAACTTATTGAAGGTTACAGGGCCAGTTATTTCTGGGTGTGGTGCTAAGTGTCTGAGCCCAGGATTCGCTATCCAGGTCATCCTGACACTGGAGCTGGTGCTCTTGCTCTCTGTGCTACCTGGCTGCCCCAATCCTATCCATTTTTAAGGTTCATCCATCCCCACCTTAAAGATTTACCTGAAGAAAAAAAAAGAAAGAAATGAGGCTCTGTTCTTATTTTTGGGCGGCCAGGTGGCACAGTGAGTAAAGCGCCAGCCCCTGAGTCAGGAGGACCCAAGTTTGGTTCCAGCCTAAGACACTTAATACCCACACAAAAATAAACTAGCCGTGTAACCTTGGGCAAGTTACTTAACCCCAATTGCCCTTCAAAAGGCAAAAAAAAAAAAAAAAGATTTCCCTGACCACTCCAGTCACAATGACCAATTCCCTCCCTTTTTAGAATTTCTATACCATTTATATCACTCAACTGATCATTTAATTATTTGCTATTACTAATGTAATTAATAGTATTTCACATTTATATAGCATGTTAAATTTTGCACAGAATTTTCTATTGAACAACTCATTACTCACATCTAGACAGTGTCATCAGACTATAGCTGGTGGTCTTCCTGCCTCAAGTCTCTCCCTTCTCTAGTCTGTCCTTCCCTCAGATGTCAAACTGATCTTTCAAAAGTATAATGCTGACCATGTCATACACACCCTACCCACCACCCCCACTTAATCTAATCTAGTGCCTCCCAATCGCCTCAGATATAAAACCTTCATCTGGCTTTTAAAGCCCTCCAGAGCTTCTGCCTTTTCCACCTTTCCAAATGTTTTTGATTAAGTGGGGTTAGATGACCGCTTGTTAAGATGGTTGTAGAGTGGTTTCTTCTTTAGACATTAGATGGACTAAAGAGCAGCTGAGGACCCTACCGACTCTGAGATCCTATGACTCAATCAATTGCCAATTTTTACACAGTTAGAAAGTGATGGAGACAGGATTCAAACCTAGGTCTCCTTTACTCTAAGCCAATTGCCCACTCCATTCCCCAAAGCTAGGTTAAAACTTGACATGCTGTGACTCGATATGTCTACGATACTTTAGTGATGAAATATTCCTTTCAAATATAGAGAACACATTCAAAAAAGACAGCCACCTTCTGAAGCATAACCATCATCTCACCAAGATTTGATAAATGGTTTGAATTGGACCATGAATAGAGAGCCTTCCGTTAAGTATTTACTAGGTTAAATTGCAGGTTTTTCTACTCCTTAAAATAAGAATGTTATGTCATTTCAAGGTTTCTGTAAGTGTTCTCGACTCAGAAGCCCCACTAGCCAATCATGAAGAGTAAAGTGTTATTTCAAGAGGCTAAGAATGCTAGAGTGTCAGTCACATAGGCATTTGTTTGGAACAACTTATATAAAATCCTCAGAAGGGTGATTTTTAAAATAGCCTTTCATTTAAGAAGGAGGATGAGCTATGGAAATAGTGCCATAGAATATATATCCATGTTTCTAGAAACTCCAATTTCTAGCTTATTTTACAAATGCGATGGCAGCAGAATTCCATATAGGTGCCCTCACCAGAGGTGCCCAATGTGTTTATTTCAATTTCATAAACTTGTTGTAAGGACCTAAATGGTATATAGGGCCCCATTGCTAGGAGCTATAGCATACAAAAGACAAATAAACAATTGCTGTTGCTCTAGAGGAACTGAGTATTTAGGATTGATTCTGTTTGTTCCCATTTGCATTATGCTTACCAGCTTGTGAATTGCATTCTTCACAATAACTTTGGCAGCTAAGTTCATTGGTTATGCCCATTTTACTGATGAAAAAGATAATTTGTCATTGTTCTATAAAAATTGAGTATAAATTGAGTTTCTGTAAATCAGGTTTTAAGCATGCATAGAAACTGAATATATTAGTGATATTTTTTCTGGGGGAGAATCTTTTTAAAGAATTTTAAAAACTGTTTAAAATGGTATATGTAGATGGGGATTTTCCTCTGCTAAATTTATACTCAGATGATTTAGTGCAGCATAAGAGTTGATCCTGGTTTCTTGAAGATCATGCTAGTGTGAAATATATTCTACTAAGTGGAAAATTTTCAAGTATGGACTTAGTAATAAAATATGTACCTACTATTCAAAATCAACTTCACTAATTGTGGGGAGACTCACTAAGAAGTTGGTGAAAGAATCAATTTATTCACTACAGTTATTCATAAAGACCATATACTAAGGTATGTTATTATTGTTCAGTCATTTTTCAGTTGTGTCTGACTCTTTGTGACTCCATTTGGAGTTTTCTTGGCAAAGATACTGGAGGGCTTTGCCATTTCCTTTTCCATTCATTTTACAGATGAATAAACTACAGTCACAAAGCCAGCAAGTGTTTGAGGCTGGATTTGAACTCAGATATTCCTGATGCCAGACCTGGTAGCATATTCACTAGATCACCTAGCTGCCCCTACTAAGATATGAAGGGGTTTAAATTTATATCAATGGAGTGTATCACCTACACTGATACAATAAGGAATCTTTTGTTATATTAAACTAAATCTGAATTTACTATGTTGGATTCACTCGAGTATTGAGAGAGGAACTTAACTAGATTTGATATAGACAATATTAGTATTATTATCGATGTATCATAGACACTTCAATATCTATTAGAAGATAGCTCCAGTCACATAACACAACTGCAAGAAATTACTGAGAAGTCAATAGAGAAGTTTGTCCAGGGAGATGAGATCAACGAAAACCACTTTGTTCTATAGAAGTAAGCTGCTTCCAAACATCATGGGTGCATTCTAGGTAAACATGGGATTGAATTTAACATTACAATGGCTATGATCAACATGGTAATGATAGGAAATGTTCCACCAAATAAGATATAAAATTAAATGCTATGTACCATAATATTTATATAATTACTTGAGAAAAAAACTGATAAAAAAAATAATAATGAAGGAACAGATTAAATAGCCTCTGAATACCTTAAAAATCTGGATCTATGAAGAATGTATTAAAAAAATAAGTGGGGAGGGGTGGCCAGGTGGCACAGTGAGTAAGAGTGCTGGCCCCAGCATCGGGAGACGTGGGATTAGTTCCGGCCTCAGATACTAGGCACCCACACAAAAATAACTGGCTGTGTAACCTTGAGTAAGTTACTTAACCCTAATTGCTTAAAAAAAATAAGTGCGGGTGGCTAGGTGGCACAGTGATTAGAGCACCAGCCCTGGAGTCAGGAGTACCTGAGTTCAAATACAGCCTCAGACACTTGACACACTTACTAGCTGTGTGACTTTGGGCAAGTCACTTAACCCCAATTGCCCTCCAAAAAGCAAAAAAAAAAAAAAAAGTGGACACAATATGCCAGGTATTTACTATGATCCTAATAGAAAAGGAAGCTACCCTGAATATACCAGTCATTTAAAAGGAGTTACCTTTGTTAAATAAGAACACTTGATTAAATGAATCAGAGTCAGAAGTCTTGTTTATTGAGCAAGCAGGCAGCTGGTGATGTAGTGGATGGAATTCTGGATCTAAAATAAGGAAGACGAGTTCAAATCCTGCCTCAGGAAATTACTGTGTAATTGGTAAGTCACTTAATTTCTGTTTGCCTCAGTTGCCTCCATTATATAATGGGAATAATAAGAGCACCTACTTTTCAGGGCTTTAAATATTATTTAGAAATTATTAGAAAAAATAAATTAGAAATTATTAAAAAAAAGTATGATGTGTAGTAGGCACTGTATAAATGCTTATTGTCTTTCTTTCCTTTCACTTTCTTCATGAATGAATGACCTAATTTAGTACTTATCACAACCTGCTCTTTCTAGGTGTATAGCTTCTTTCTGCTGTTCCAAAAACATCTTGAAGGCATTGACTGACATACTTTAGAAAGAGACCCACAATTTTGCAGTCCCATATATAGGACTTTCTTAGAAGTCTTACAGACTTTTTCACATTGGCTTCTATGCACTATGGCTTCCAGAATGTAAAACTAGGTGGCCGTTCCCTTAGTCAGTATGTGACTAATATCAAGTTCACTTGTTTTCTCCATCTCAACAATTATTTAGTGGAAAAAATAGATCTTGTGAAATATTCCTCAGATAAGTCAACAGCAATGTCAAATGAGAAATTAAAAGAATTAGATGGCACTTAGAAGCATTTGTTTATCTGAAAATCTGTATCTCATGGACCTCCTCGTTTAGGCTACAGTATAAAGCCTGTAGTATAAGAGAAAAGAATGAGTTGTGGTCATTTAAGATAAAGTAGCTAATGCTGAAAATTCCTATGAGCAAGGAATATAAAGAGAAACTGCACTGACAACAGGTGTGGGAGAAGAACATAAAGGGAGACAAAAACAATACTGTGGGTATCAAGGAACAATGCTGTAGTGTTACTGAGGAATACACTGACACATAAAGTCACATTACCTTATCAAATTAGTTTTTAGGTATAAACTGAGAAATATCATCACATTTTAAGCACTGAACCCCAGAAGTTTCAGAAAACAGCCACTACAACTACTCTAGGAGTAAAGTGATGATATTTTCATCAGCAAATTCATTCAAGTGAAGGCAACCAGGATAGTGAAGGGCCTTGATTTTTAGCCCAGAAAAGAGAGTCCTTGAGGGTGATATGAAAGGTGTCTCCAAATATTTGGAGCGATGGCAAAGGGATGAGACTTGCCCTGCCTCTTCCTCCCTGCTCCTTCCCTCCCCCTTTCCCACCCCTCCCCCGCCAAGCACACACCAAGAGCACAACCAGGATCTAAGAGTAGAAGTTTGAAAGAGATATGTTTAGTGCTGATGTGATGGGGTAAATCACTTCCTAACACTCAGAGCAATCCCAAAGAGGAATGGTCTGTTTTGAGGGGTGGGGAACTCCCCCTCCATGAAAGGGGTAGAGCTGGCAGAGGACGAATGGCTCCTTGTTTGATATATTTTAGTAGAGATTCCTTCCTGGTATGGGTTGGACCAGATGGCTTCTTTGAACTCTCAAATCCTGTGGCTCTATCCATTATACAGGAAACCTTCCCCAATCCCTGTTAATTCTACTGCCTTCCCTCTCAATTATTTCCTGTCTATCCTTTACATAGCTTGTTTGTATATATTTGGTTGTTATTTGATGTCTCCCTCAGCAGACTGTGAGTTCCTTGAAGGCAGGGACTGTCTTTTGCCTCTTTTGTACCTTCAAGATTTAACACAGTGCCTGGTATGTAGTAAGTGCTTCCTTCATGTTTACTGAGTGATCAAGAAGAGACAGAGGAGGAAAGTTAAATCTCCTTGAAAAAGGAGCCTGAGGAGGTGTGATAGTAATGGCAATTAAAGATTCCCCTGTATTGGCTTGGTTTTCAAACTGATTGTGTTAAAACCCAGAGCTTGTTAATCCCACCTGTGGGATGGACTTTTTGAAGTGAAAAGAAAGTCCTGAACTGGGAGGAGCTGGTGACGTAGATTTGGAGAGATAAGAGAGAGGCTGAAGATCTTTTTGGAAGCAGCACCTCGTGGAGAGAGAGAGACTAAGAGAATTGCTGGTGGCCGCTTTGAATTGCCCTGGACTTTTGAGACCTGCCCCCTGAGCTGCCAAGGACTGAGGAGACATGGCTGTTTTGCTGGTACTTTGTCTGTCTGTTTTGATTTTGTTTTGCCAGATTTGTCCACTGGTGAAAGACAGTCCTTTTGTTGAAGAAGTCCTGGAACCTGGCTGTTCGCTAAGAAGCCCTGAGACTGTCCTGCAGACAGAGAGTGAATACTGTCCACTGGTGAGGGACAGTGCTGTTGTTGCAGGGGTCTGGAGACTGTCCTGCAGACAGAGTGAATACTGTCCACTGATGAAGGACAGTGCTGTTGTTGCAGGGGTCTGGGAGCCTTTCTGTTGGTTCAGAAGCCCTGAAGAAGGATTTTCTTGTTGTATGTTTACAGAAATCCTGGGAGAGGGCTTTGCTAATGTGTTCAGGGGTTCCAGGACTGTTCTACAGACAGAGGATGAATTCATGAAGGGACTGGCAATGTATCTTATGGCCTTGCTAAGCCTTGTCTCCCCAGGAACTAAGATTGCTGAGAACTTGCCTCCTGTCAAGATGAAGAAAAGACCTCCATTTGGGTATTAAGTGCTGTGTTTAAACTTGATGTAACTCTGGGGTAGATTCAATTGTGATCCAGGGGTGGGGAACTTTTGACCTTATGTTTGGAAACTAATCTCCATTTGAGAAGAGGGGCTTTGTGGTGGACTTAATTAAGGTATAGCCTAGGGGTGGAGAAGTATTTAGAACAGGGACTTTGTAATTGATTGAATGATTGGAAGGTCCTGGGGTGGGGTAGTACTTGGAGATTATTTAATCACACTTAGTAAATGCTGTATTTTGAATGATGTCATGTTTTGATCTTCTCTGTTCTTGGTTTGTCACTGAATAAAATAGAGAGCACCTATGCTGGTATTTTGAACCTGGGAAGTTGCCTTTGCTTGGCATTACATTACAGGAGGCTTGGGTTTGAAGGCTGAACGGGTATCAGAAAGCCAATAACCTTCATCCCTTCTGGGATACACTGTGCGGCCAATTCAGTGTCAGTCCTTTAGGGAATGTGCTTTTGAAAACAATGGCATACATTCTGAAAGCTGTCCTTCAGGGTACATGTCTATCACCCAACCAGTAAGAGTTTTACCTCCACAGCAGATGATCAGAACAGACTTGTCTAATGTGCATGATGTAAGTGCTGATTAATCTGGTAATAATAAGGGTAGACAGAGAGTTGAAATAGTGGCAGCAAATTAGGATTCAATTCCAGGTCCATAGCTGACTTGCTATGCAGTCTTCAGCATATCACATCCTCTTCACAGCTCAAGGGAATAAGAATATTTTCCCCATGGGGCCTACCCTCTTTCCAAACAGAAATGTCACCGCTGAAGATAATATCCTCTGTCTCTCAAGCATGCATTTGCAGGATCATATATCTTCCTCCCATCACCCCACATTCAGCTGTCATCTATCAGCAACATTGTTTCCTTCTGTGGGCTCTGTAATGGGACTGACAGCACACATCAGAGGACAAGGTGCATGGGCCTTCCTGCCTGGCTAGCTCTCCCTGTCTGTACCTGCCTCCAATCAAGGGAAAACCAAGTTTTAGTAATACCACAGTAGGATGAGAGAGGATTGGTAGGGTTCATGTGGTACTCTCAGAACTGACAATAGAAAGCAATAGGAACAAAGCATTCATTCATGCAGCATCAGTTCAATGTAATCCAAAGGGTGCCCATGGTCCAATAGTGAAAAACCCCAGGAAGTCTCTGCCAGGGAGACACAGCATAGTTGCTGTTGTTGTTTTGAATTTATGCCTCCTGGGCTCATATCAGAATTTCAAGCACCCATCTTCATGCATCTGGGACCCTAAGCACTCCCTGAGGTTCAGGACGGACATATATAATCAGTTTTAGGAATTAATCATAGATTTTGCTACTGTGACACAAGCATTGTTAAGGAGGGTAGAAACCTGGGTTCTTGTCCCACATCTCACAGTAGGTAATGCAACACTGAGATGCAGAACATTATGGTGGAAGGAAGCCTACCAAAGGACCTTGGTTTCAATCCTGAGTTTGCCACTCACTCACCGATATGACTTTGGGCAAGTCACTGACCCTCTCTAAAACTCAGTTTCCACATCTACAAAATTAAGGCGTTGAACTAGAAGACCTCTAAGCTCCCCTTTACTTCTAAATCTATGATCCTGTGATTCTGGGGACCTGAGGTTGTTGCTATTGTTGAGTCATTTCATTCATGTCTGACTCTGACCCTTTTATGGGGTTTTCTTGGCAAAGGTACTAGAATGGTTGCCATTTCCTTTTCCAGATCACTTTACAGATGATGAACTGAGGCAGAGTTAAGTGACTTGCCCAGAGTCACACAGCTAATAAGGGTCTGAAGTCTGATTTGAACTCAGAAAGATGTGTCTCCCTGATTCCAAACTATCGTACAGAACAAATTAATTCCCTGCTTCAGTTTTCCCATTTGTAAAATAAGCGTTAGTTCACTTTACTATCCTTTTCCCAAGGAAGAAGTTTCCCTCTAACTTAAAAAAAATTCTAGATCCAGTTTGGTAAAGTTGGGGATTCATCGCTGATTGTGATGAAATATTAACTACAGTGCTATAAGAAATGATGAGCTCAATAATTTAAGAAAAAAAATAAATATGGCTAGACTTGTATAAAATAGAGTGAAATTAGCAGAACAAAGAGAATGTCATATACAGTAACAGCAATATCATTTTAAAGACAACTTTGAGGGGCTAGGTCATTTTGACTATTATAAGTCAAAGTACCTATGGGAGAAGATGTTATCTGCATTCAGAGAAAGATCTGATAAATCGAAAGATATATGGAATGATTTTACATACATAGTATGTGTACATATATGTGTGTGTATGGAATATAAAAGTATATGTAAATATATATGTATGTGTGTGTACACACATACATATACACACACAAATTTTATCCAATGGTGTCCATCTCGGGAGGGGGGATAAAAAAAGGAAAAAAGAAAAGAAAAGTTACATGATAACTTTATTATATATTTAAAAGGAATAGCAAGTTGTATGTAATAGATTTACAGTTTCACATGCAATCATTTTTTTCTGTTCTACTATGTTATGGAAATGCTTGCTTCATTTCTTAAGTTCAGAAGAAAAGTTTTAAAAATGAAAAAAAATATATATGTAAGTGTGTGTGTCACACACATTTTGGTTATTTATTTGAGGAAAATAAATGGATAGATAAAGTGAAAAGGACCACTGCAGTACTGTTAAAGTTCAAATAGTCATTTTTTTTTCTTCATCGGTTTCCCTTTATCCAGTAATGAGGATGAAAGAATACCTCTGTGTTTAGCACCACGCAGCTCTAAAAGGTATCTTGTCTGAAAATACTGATAAATATATGTAACCTTCACAGGGAATGGATCTGAGTTGGCAACCTTCAAATACACTTGACAATGACAAAGATATTTTTCTTTGTGGGAGATGAACTTCTGGAGTGTTTTACGTGCTTGATTTTCCTCTGAAAACCTTGAGCACCTCTTTGCCCCACTCTTCCTAACTAGTCAGGTACCCTCTGGAGAAAGGACGGGAGTAGCAAAGGAGACTTCACTAGCTGTAAGCTTGAAGATACTGACAGTCTGCTCAGCCTGGGTTTCCTAAAACATGAGATATAGATTTCTTGATCCGATTAGCAAGTCACAGTCTGCTAGGTGCTATTGATTAGCTCAGGATAAAATGGCCCCCAAGCCCTTTCCCTACTAGCTGTTTAGCTGTTTATGTTGACTATCTAAAGAACCACATGATTAGCATGGGGGTATTTTAGAAAAGGCATCTCTTTAAATTCTCATCCCTCATCAGCTTCTGAGTTAGGCCCAGAAAAGAAGACAAATAGTTGGTGATATTCAAAAGAGTCATTCACATTGTCATTCTCACCATCTGTAACACAATCGTAGCTACAAGAGGGAAGGGGAAGGTAATAAGCATATATATCTCCTACTATGAACTAGTCATTGTGTTAAATACTTTACAAATATTCTCTCATTTAATCCTTACAACAACCCAGAGAGGTAGGTGCTGTTATTATCCCTGTTTTTAGTTTAAGAAACTGAGTCAAACAGAGATTAAGTGACTTGCTTAAGGTCATATAACTAGTACATTTCTGATATTAACTCAGGTCTTCCTGACTGCAGGTCCCATGCTCTATTCACTATAACACCTAGCTGACCCAACTATAACACTAATACTATGGGGATTCTCAAAAACCTCATATGTGTCCTCAGAATTTGTGTGCTGATTTAGAATATGAAAATCTAAACACTGAGGCTGTTCCTACATAACTCATTGTTAGTTAACAAACATTAATCATTTATTATGTGCCAAGCACTGTACTTGGTCTTAGGGAAAACAAAAACAAAATCTTAACTCTTTTGGTCTTCAATGAGTTTGCATTATCCTTGAGGTAGTACATAGGTTGGCACGCACATGTTATTATCAAGGAATAAAGCAGTATTTATGCATGGAGAGAATGTCATATTTTCCTACATTTCACATAAATCCAATGTCAAGTTCAAAGTCTGAACTCAAAATCTGTTTGTCCTCTGGTGTTGACTATTGTCCAATTTCCTTACATTCCCTGGGTGCGGTAGGGGGTATAGATGACACTATTAATCCACTAGATGGAGTTTGAAGACATCATCATTGACCAAAGGGTCCTAAGATGAAATCAGACAAGAGAACACTAGACAGTCTGAAACCATTATTTGACTGGCTAAGACAAACCCATACAATGTTGTATTTCTCAAGCCAAAGTGTTTTCTAAGCCATTTTTTATTCTTACCACGCAATCAAGTGAAATAAAACACTGATTCAGGCCAAAGAATACAGCCTGTCTGGACACAGTTGCCTCATGCAGACAACCAACAATGTATTTTTTATGGCATAATATCAGTCATAAGTAGGATTTTGAAGTGCTTTGCATTTTGCTAGAGACTTAACAACAACACAAACAACAACAAAAATGTTTTATGCTTTTAGAAATTCAGTGTGCCAAAAGTTCCATTTTTGAAAGAAAATATAGCAGATGTAAGGCTATTAAATTTGAAATCTATTCTTCCCTAAAATTGAAAGAAGTGAGCACTAGCAGGAAAATTGGATGCCTTCTTATCATAAATAGCCAATGCAGACATATGCATGCTCCCAGCTTCCAAGAACATAGCTACTATCTCTGTGCTCAGAATAGGGTCCCACTGAATTTTAATTCCTAGTTTACTTTGCCCCTCAGACATGGAAACATAGACTTAGAACTGTAGAAACAATTTTTTCTGCTACTGTCCACCTCCAGTCCCTTGGCACCTTCACATGAAGCTCTCCTACCTTACTTTATCCAGTAGGTTGAGGGAGATATTAGAAAAAAATTAAAATCCTCATTTGCTTTTACATGCTGTTTTCCCAATGGATATGTGATTCTTGAGGGCAAAATTGATTTCATTTTTCATCTTAATCTCTTCACTTCATAGCCAAATACCAACTACTATACATAATAAACATTAATAAGGAGGCAGTATGTTTAAAGTGAAAAGCCTGGCTCTGTAGTCAAAGGATATGGGTTCAAATTGCACTTCTGATGGGGATTACATAAGGGGATTACTTTGAAATGCTATTTTTGAATTGCTTAGTACAGTGACTAGACCATGTTGTTGTTGTTTAGCTGTTCCATTCATATCTGACTCTTCCTGACTCCCCTTAGGCTTTTCCCTGCAGAGATACTGGAAAGGTTTGCCATTTCCTTCTCCAGCTCACTTTACAGATGTGGAAACTGAGGCAAACAGGTCAAGTGACTTGCCTAGGATCACACAGCTAGTAAGTGTCTAAGGCCAAATTTGAACTCATGAAGATGAAGATCATGAAGATGAACTCATGAAGTCTCTCTAACTTCACACCTGGCACTCTACCCACTGTGCCACTTAGCTGTCCCATACCTTGGAATATAATAGTATTTTTCCTTCCTCCTTCTTTGGGCCCTTCCTCTGCCCAATTACAGAGTTATCTCTCTGTAAAATCAAAGGTTGGACTAAATGGAATCGGTTGTCCCTTCCACATTTAATTCTGTGATCTTAAGTTAATTGATTGCTTAATTATTATAATTAGAATCTACATAGCATTTGAAAGCTTGCCAAACTCTTTATATATGCTATTTCATTTGATCCTCACAACTCTGTGAAAAGCATTATTTATTATCCCCACTTAGCATATGAGGAAATTGAGGCTGAGAAGTTCAGTGACTTGCCCAGGGTCATACAGCTAGTAAGTATCTGAGGGAAGGAATATACTGTAGTTACTGTACCACAGAGATGTCTTAATGTCTAATATGAAACCACACTTACTGAAAATGCCACATCCTCCTCCTTCACCAACCCCAGTGGAATCTAACTACTTTAGAGAAAGATAAAGCTATAGATGGATGAAGAATGCAGGCAGAGAGACCAGATCTACTAGAAAGCAGAGAGCTCTTCAGTACAGCTGCAAGTTACTTGCTTAACAATTCTAATGGAAAGCATTTTAAGGTATATGTTTAATTCTGATAACAGAGTCCTCAAAAGCACCTGTTCAAAAAATGTGTGTGCACACACACATGTATATGTACACATGCATGCATGTTCACAATTATATGTATGTATGCATGTGTATATACACACGTGTGTGTATGTATATGTGTGTATATATAGGTAAAATGAGTTGGACCAAACTTCCTTTAGTAGAAATGATCCACAATGGAAGGGCTCTTCTAAATTCTGTGACAACAACTAAGTTGGACATTTCTACACATGCTTAAAAATAGACCTTTAATTAATGACAAAAATTTTCAGACTGCATTTCCATGACAGAAGTAAATAAACAAATAAACAGCCCTAAACAATCCCATTAAGACAACTTTCAATGAAACGTACTGTGGACTTATTGGACTGTGCAGTGTTATAAGACCCACTCATGTCAGTAACACACATTAGTCTTCAGGCTAACAAGGTTTATCTGGGATTCTTAGAGGAAACTGGGAGAAAGTCCAGTAGCAACTCTATTAAATTCTACCATTCAGCTTAATTTAATTTTGTTGTGTAGGTAAATAACAATACCATGTCAAATGACAATTTAGGAGAAAGAAACTTACGCGTGCACATACACATGTATGTACACACACACACATTCTGTAGGAAACCACAAAAAAGTCATCCAACATTATTTTAAAGGCATTTTCCTCTAACATGACTGTAACAAATAATACAGAAAGACTTACCAGTAGGAGAGCCTTCCATGACATGACCGATGTATGGTCCTTCCTTAAAAATGGGCCTGTTGTCATTCTGATCAATCACAATGATATCCAGAGAGACAGGTCCCTCAATGGTTTTGCCACTGACATCAGTAGTCTCCACGAACAGCTGTTTGAGTAAAGAGATTGGGGGGGAAAGAAATTCATTTATTGTGAAAACTGAAATATGTTCCTCCTGGGAAAGATAGGGAACATCAGCAATTTTGTTGTAATTAGCCATTGGCAAAGTTCAAACTTTGGTCTCAGTGGATAGTCACTAGGATTGAATTAGAAAGTGAAGGATTTGAGTGAAAGAGAAAAATCAATTCTTGCTGGATCCCCATTGGGTACTTTGCAATTAATTCACTGAATTTGCAAAAAAGAACCCAAAGAAATAAAAAAAACACAATCTGATATGAATGATGTGAAAAACTGCTGAGGGTATGATGTCTTCTATTTCTCTATCATAATTATGCTTACAGGGAATATTTTTGCTGGTAAGAGAAATGGCAAAGCAGTTCATAGAAGAATATTGAGTCATTACTTCAAGCATTTGTGATTTAATAAGTGTGGGTGCCCCCTCCAATTTTGAACACCCTAAGTCTTCTAAATCATAAGGGAGTTGATTGTTGCCCAGACATAACCAATATTTATGTGATGAGAGAGACAGACAGAGAGACAGAGACAAAAGACAAGAGGAGAGGATGTCATGGACATACTCACCCAGGAGGTCACAGTTCTCATGCCTCATAGATCACACCCAGTCCTCTTCCTAGTTCCCTAATCTTGACACTGGATTACTTTATGTTGATACTAGTGAGCATTATAGAATGTGGCTTGAGGTCACTTAATGGGATGGCCACTGACAAGGGAATGGCTCCACCCAGAACTGCCCTTGTTTGAGACACAAAGGAATGGCTCACCAAAGACATAACCTTGGTGAATTCTAGTTTCTTTTTATATTTTTTTCTCTTTGAGTCAAAGCCACTGCAAGAGAATCAGGACCAAACTCATAAATATGAGGAGAAAAGAGTTATGGGATCTTTATCTTTTCATTTAGGAGTCCTGGGATAATCAAAGAAAAATGGTTCATATTCTTGTTAAGTCTTCCTTTATATTCCCTCAATCTCCCTCCTTAAGGGGCAGCATTGCCTACTGATATTTTTTAAGAGATGTATCAAACTATAACTCTAGTACTGTACAGCAAGGGTCTCTGAACTACCTTTGTAACTGTAGACATATTAGTTCCTCTTTGAAGGTCTCTCTTTTCCCAAACATACACCCATTATTTCAGGTCTTCAAAGAAATTTCAGATTATCACATACCAAGTATGTTGTAGAAAGCAGATTTTTTTTTCAGCTATCAGTCAGACCAGCACTAGCTGATCATTGATTTGCATCCCACCACAGAGCATGTATGATTCACAGAATCAGATAATTTTATTGTTAGAAGGAACCTTAGCAGTTATCTATTCCAATCTAAAACCAAAAGGAAAACGTACTTTAACATGCCCAACGATTGTTCAACTAGCCCCAGCTCCACGGAAGGGGACTCCAGTAGTTACTGAGGCACCCCCTTTAGAGCCACTTTGGATCAGCTCCTGTTGTTAGGAAGTGCTTAACATCAATTCTAAATTAACCTTTTTGCTTCTTCCATCCATTGACACTCTTCTGCTCCAAGAGGGAAGACTTGTTTAAAAGAGGATGCCTTGGACCCACCCAGAGTACTCTGGAAGTATATAATGGGTATCATTTTTCCTCCTCTGTTCTTTTCAGCAAGCAACAGCTGATAATATAAGTTTTTAGATGTCCTTCAAGCATCCTCCTCTTGGGAAAGGAGCCAGGAGCATCTGAGATAATTCAAACAAATAGAACATAGATGCATTTGTTATCTCAGCATCATAACTGTTTGCTTATCC
>NW_027187359.1:24271506-24278032 GCF_028583685.1 Petaurus breviceps papuanus | reverse complement strand
ATGCCAAATGGCACACTCTTCACTCATTTCCTCTATCCCACCAGATAATAGTTAGTTTCTACATTTACCACTATCGAATGTGTACCAGCAGCTTTCCTACTTTTTGGCACTACTAAATATGCCTATGGAACTGTCAGTGTAATCATTCGCTTATCTTGTCAGCTGGCACATTAAGGCAAAGTGTAGTGGGTCCTAGAGCTGCCTTTGTGTAATGTGTAGATTATCCCATTTCCAGACACATTAACCAAGTGCTAATTGTACTTTCTCAATGCAATTTGGTGCCAGTTGCAGGAATGACTCTGGCACCTGCTTGGACTTTCAGACTTGCAGATGAACTCAGATGGAAAGAGTTGCAAAAGAGGGAATAATTTTCTCTCTAATAAGCCACTTTGAAGCCAACTTGCTTTTTAAAGCTGATGTCAGAGATTGGCGGTTTGCTGATTGGAACAAGGGCTGCATATCTGGTTCTGGGAATTCTACCACAGTTTCCTCTACTGAACTGCTAAGTAATTTCACTTTTCTTCTATTGGCCTCAATTTTCCTGTTATTAGAGAAGGAACCTCATTTTGTCCAGTTTAGCCAAGCAAGACCAGTAGAAGGTCAAGTTTGTATGCTGGAAAAGCATATTCTCATAGGCACTTCTACTAAGTAGCCATCTGAAAACTAGAGATACAGAAGGTAGATGGCTTAATTCATAATAAAGTTTTTAATTATGCTATGCCCTTTGGGTTTTTAGAACCCTATAACACAGGATTCAAACTTGATGCATTTGCATTGTACTCATCTCATTGGGTGGAGAGAAAAATTACTTAACATTTCATGTTTATCTGAGGGAGGAGTTGAGGTGTGCTTGGGAGAAGAGAGACTTTATTGCTACTGGCTCTAAGACAGGACATACATGGTTCCAGTCTCTTTTCAGGAAGGGTTGCCTGGAGAGAGAAAAAAAAAAGACCTTAGGAAACAGCAGACACCCTGAGGAGTCAGTGCCTTGACTTGTCCCTGATTTTCAGCTTGTCTTCCCAGAGACTTTGGGGAATTTCCCTGTAGGTGAAGTTAGGAACTCTAATTTGACTCTGTCTCTGACTCTCTGTCTCTCTGTCCTCGTCTCTGCCTCTGTCTGCCTGTTTCTCTCTCTCATCTCAATCCTAGTGGAAGAGTTAAATTGCAATGTTTTTTTAATAACTTCTCTAATTTTTAGTTTATAATCTGCTTAGATACATGGTTCAATTTACTATTTATGCTTTCTAACTATCTATTGTGCAACAATCTTTGGCATATTTTACAGATGAGGAAACTGAGACAAACAGGGCTAAGTGACTTGCCTAGGGTCACACAACTAGGCAGTGTCTGAGACTAGATTTGAATTTAGGGAGATGAGACTTCCTGACCCAGGCTCAGCATTTTATCTACTATTCCCACTAGCTGCCTTTATGACATAGTTAGAATTTGTATAGTGTTTTAAGTGCTTTAATTTGCAATTTTTTTCCATTTCATCTTCATAACAATCCTGGGAGGCAGGCATTATTATTATGTCCATTTCACAAATGAGGAAACTAAGGCATGCCACAAACTCTGTGGGATCATAAAAGATAGCGTTGCCTTTCAGGAATCCAGCCTATGAGAAAAGCTTCAACCACTGTCGTTGGGTCTTTCATCCTAAAGAATAAATCTTAAACTAGTGATGATGATATATGTGTCTCTCTACTTCTTTATCGGAATATCTAACATAGAGCTATAAGAATACAAAATGCAGTTTTGCATTGAGTGGATTTTTGGCACAATGTGACCCTATAAAATCCTTTGGGTATTCTAAATGCAGAAAATAGGATATGGAGATTCAAGGTTAAATACTTGTCCAGGAACCATACTGGAGATAATTTGGTACAATGAAAAAAAAAAAGAACACTGACTCTGGAGTCACATAATCCTGGGTTTACATCCCATGTCTGACAATTACTTCCTCTCATTAAACCTTCTTGGCCTTCAGTTTCCTCATATATACAATGATGAAGTCAGACTAGCTGGTGACTGAGTTCTTCCAGCTCCATGTTTATGATCCCGTACCCAGAAAGGTGACTAGTCATAGGTGACTAGATGACTGACGAGGTCCCTTATGCTCTCAATCTCTGATCCCCATGAGCCTTTTCTAATCCAAATGCCAAGATGTTATGCTTTGAGGGCCATTGCTCATCATTAATGATAGGTCTATCCATCTTTTTCACTAGGGATGTTTAGACTGACTGAAATGTCTCCCTTGTTTCTGTGTCAGACTATCTTCATGACAAAGCTGTCCATGGGGAAAGCGCCATCCAATGGTGGGTGTAGTTTCAGAGAATATCTGTGCAGTGTGGTCATAAATATGATGCTAACTCAATGATAATTCTAAAATATTATTGGAGTTGGGGGAAATAGGAAGAAGCAAATCATGACTTTTGGGACTAGTGCATGTTTTGGTCAAGGCTTACTCATTTTTTTATTCCATAAAACTTTTCCTGATCCCCTATCTCTCAGATAAATTTGTTCTTTCCTTCATTTTTATCTGCATCTCTCCTTTGCCCTATTACTCCCTACCTTGCATTGTAATTTTTTCATGTATATACTATGCCCCTCATTCTACCTCCCTACAAAGTGCCTTGAGGGCAGGGACTGTCATTTTTTATCTTTATATCCCCTATATTAACACAGGGCCTTGTAGCTGGTAGATTTTTTAATAAATACAGTTTGAGACTTGACTTCAGCTGACAGATGAATTATATCTCAAGACACCTAACACCTTAGATTTGAAGTCTGAACTATTATGCGCCAATGGGCTTGACCAATATCATAAACTACAATTAGGCTGAAAATGTAGAAGGTGTGCTTATCAAAGATATAGATGACACAAAGCTGGAAGGGATGACTAATATAATAGATGAGAGAAATGAAATTCAATCTTGACAGGCTGGAACACAGGGATGAAGCTAACAAGATGAAATTTAACAAGAATAAAGTCTTATATTTAAGAGCAAAAAAAAAAATCTATTATATAAGCACAGAATAGGAGAGTACTGGCTTGGTTGGTAGCTTATGTGGAAAACAAAAGGCAACTTAGTGTCATCAGAAGTGTGAGGGGATCTGGACTCTCAGCCTGGTTCTGCCCTTAATTTTCTGTGTGTCTATGATAAAATTGCTTCTTTTATCTGGGTTTTAGCTTCATTTTCTGTGAAATGCAAGGCTTGGTCTAGAATTCAGGGGTCTTCAAACTATAACCCCTGGGCCAATTCCTCCTATTAGTTATTTTCATATGGTCAGTGAGCCAAGAATAGTTTTTTACATTTGTAAACACAATTTCATTGTATTGGAAAATGTAAAGAAAAAAATCTTCAATCAAGGGCTCTACATAAATGGTGGCTGGCCATATTTAGCCTGTAGACTGCAGTTCGGTGACCTCCAGATCAGATGGTCTGATATTTCAAAGGTCTATAATTCAGTTAGCTCAGATGAAGGGCATAATGAAACAATATATAATAAAGAACAAAGTCCAAAGCAGAGGTAAGAGTAGGAAGGAGTGAGCTACAATGTTTTGAATACTTACCAAGTAAAGATTTGAAGTTCTCTAATAGATACATTAATACTACTACTAATAGCAATAATAACAGTAGCTAGCATTCTTAATGTATATGGATTGCAACGTAACTTATAAACATTATCTTATTTCATTCTCAACTGCTCCAGGAGGCAGATACTATTATTTTTCTCATTTCCTCAGGAAACTGAGGCAGACAGAGGTTTAATAATCTGCCCAGAGTCACAGAGGTGGTATGTATATGAGAACAGATTTAAGCTCAGGTCTTCCTGACTCTAAGTTTGGCACTCTGTCCAGTGTCACCTAGTTATTAAATGGGGAGTCCTAATCTAGCCCAATCCTAGAGGTGCTTAAATTGAATCCAAGTGGTTAGATGGGTGGTACTGAAATGGAATTTAGCTAGCTCTGTGGCCACACCTTGTACATATACTGCATCTAGCACAGAGCCTTGGCACAAAGCATCACTAAATATTTATTACATGAAAGAATGAATACCATGGCCTGTGTCTGATCTCTACTGATGAAACTCCATGTGCAATGTTACCTCAATAACTATAATGGTCTTGTGAGGTGGGAAGGGATAGAAATGTTTTCAGCTAAAATTATTTAGAACATATCTACCTTACAAAATTCAGGAAAAAAATCCAAGTTTAAGGATTAAATAATGAAATTCCAAAATTTTGCTTGTTTGTGGATAATCCCACTGGTTGGTAATAATGGAATCTGAATATTTTGAATTCTTATTGCAGAATATTGCAATACCCTGCCTGAGGTTATTAAACCAAAATGAGGAAACTATCTCTTCATAATAATTTATCATCAGAGGCCTTCAAAAGAACTCTCAATACTGAAACTGACAACAAAGCAGTTTTTCAGCTGTCTCCCTTCCCCCATTCTCCATGGTATCCCTAACATATTTTCTGAGACCCTATTTAATCCTCAGGTTGAATATGACCTTCTCAGTGAAACTTTCCCACATCCCACAATGCCTCTCCTATTCTCTTCTGGTGCTTTGTTATCTTTCTGGTTATATTTAACAAATTCAATTCAACAGGTGCTAACTATGTGCCAGGAAGCCAATGTACTATAATAATGTACTATGTACTATGTGCATTTCTATTTTTATTAAATTTCTCTATAAATATTTCTTATGTCTCCCTATCAGTTTAAAATATTTTTGGGAATAGTGATCATACCTTATCTGTCTCTGTATCTCCCTTGATGAGTAGTAAAGGGACTCAAATTTAGTAGAATTACCCACAGGTACTTGGGTCAGGTCTTGTGAGGCCTCATTTTTTTCCTGATTGACAATGATAACAGATATTTTAGTCCCATCAACCTGAAATGTGATATAAATTTAGAAAAAAGTACTGCCATTACAGAGCATAGGCCAAATGGAGGTCAAAGACAGAGGCAAATATCCTGTTAGTTAAAACAAATCTTAAAGGCCCCCTAGTCTAAATCTTTCATTTAAGTGGTAAGAAAACTGTAGCCTAAAGAGATTCAATTTGTATGTGTGTGTGTGTGTGTGTGTGTGTGTGTGTGTGTGTGTATGAAGATCTAAGTGCACTGTAATATCACTGCACTGAGAGAAGTGGTCAATGTGCAGAATTCAGAGAAACTTGGTCACCAGGCCATGAAACATACCAATCTGGACAAATGGGTTTATGCAACTACCCCAAACAGGATCCTAAAGGTATCTGAGATCGTTTCAGGAAATAATCTGAGGTGATGCCAGAGAAGACTGACCATAGCCTGAGCTAAGCTAAAATCTCTAGTATTCAATATTTCTCCAAATTAAGCAAGGGAGTGTGTGGGTAAAGGGTGATATAAAGAGGAGGCTTAGAGAAAATTGTTATGATGGGAACATTACTCTGGAACTTCATTTGGTCTGGTGATAAAAATTAAGTATAAGGGAAAAAATTAATAGCCAAGGGATCATTCTCCAGTTTTTCATTTATTTTAAAGCAATGCATCATTTTTAGAGAACTTTCATAATTATTCTCATATGAAAGTTTGATGTAGTCAGCAAATGTACTGATTTCTGAAACTCAACTCTTGTAATCTCACTGATATGTTCTAATTTATGTAACTGACCTAATTGAGATACTACTGGGCAGAAAACTCCTTGAGAGAAGATGAAACTATCATGTGCTTCTCACACTCATCAGAAACAACCAGCTTTGGGATCACAAGAATGTGTATCAGAACTTGTTATTTATTAATGTCTTTTTAAAATAGCAGTCTTTCCTATGCACACTGATACTATGCTATATAAATCCTCCTTATAATGACAGTAATAACAAAAGCAAAAACAAAAAACACTCCCAAAATTACTACCCAAAGGCCATCTCTTATGCCAGACCAAGCACAAGGGAATAATACCCTGGCTGCTGGAAATTAATTTTCTTTAGTTCCTGCCCCAGCACTATTTCCAGCTATCATTCCCAATCCATATCACTCTCCAAGGATGAGGGATCTGTTACTTCCTACCCCAAGAGTCTTCTCTAATGCATACAAGACACCCCCAACTTATGACCAGACTCCCAGTCTCCACCAGCTCCTGCCTGCTATAAAGTAGTCCTTATGGGGCTTCCTTCATAGGACACAACATCACCACTTGCCATGAGGCCAAAACTCAAAGGTAAATGTCTAATCATGTGGCATCCTCAACAGACCTCTCTCTATCCTCTGATCCTATGCCTAGAATCACTCCTCAGTGAGATAAGGTGGGGAAACCAATTATGAAGTATGTAATAGTAATCATTTACATAGAAAATATAACTAATGTCTTGAAGGCAGATGAAGAGAGGAGGGGAGAGAAGAAAATAGGAAAGAAAAGTGAGAGGAGAGGAGAGAAGAGGAGAGGAAACAGAAAAAGAGAGAGAGAGAGAGAGAGAGAGAGAGAGAGAGAGAGAGAGAGAGAGAGAGAGAGAGAGAGAGAGAGAGAGAGAGAGAGAG
>NW_027187359.1:24270379-24271496 GCF_028583685.1 Petaurus breviceps papuanus | reverse complement strand
GAGAGAGAGAGAGAGAGAGAGAGAGAGAGAGAGAGAGAGAGAGAGAGTACTGAAGAAGCAAATGTCACAGAACAGAGAGAGCCCTAGGGAATATTCATAGGTAGGGGGCACAATCTGAGTGATTATCCAGCAAATGATGAGAAATGGTCAGATAAGTAAAAGAAAAGGCAGGAAAGATCTCAGTCATGAAACCCCAGAGAAGATGGAGTATGGAGGACTACAGGGTAATCCATAGTATCAAATATTATAAAAAGTCCAAGCAGGATGGGATTTGAGAAAAGGCCATTAGAAAATGTCAGAACTTGCATTATTCTGCTCCCCTTGCCCCTCGTCTCTCTAGTTAGAGCAGGGACATAGGTTTCACATGTTTTCTGAGAACAAATTGGTCACTGGCATTTATCTGAGTTGAGCAGCCTTTTAGAGATATTTTTACTGACATTATTTTGCTGACATATATTGTTTTTGTGCTTCTGCTTCAGGGGGAATCAGTTCAAAAATAATAGTAATAATAGTTAGAATATATAGGGTACTTTAAGGTTGACCAAGTACTTTACATGTTATATCATTTACGTAGTGCTTTAAGGCTTACAAAATGTTTTACATATTATAACATATTATATCATTGTATAAGTTATATCACAGCTCTGTGAAGAATGTATGATTATTTTCTCCATTTTACAAATGAGGAAACTGAGGCTAGGAGAATTTCCAAGAGTCACAAAACAAATGAATGCTTGAGGGAGAATTTAAACTTATGTCTTCCTGTCTTCAAGTGAGTATTCATCCACAGTACCATCTAGCCATGAATAACTATTAAGAAGTTTCTATTTTGTACCAGTTGTTCTATTAGGAATTAGAGATGCAAAGAAAAAAAAAAAGCTTTCCATACAATTTTTTCCCATATCTCTCTGTAATGGAAATGCAAATTTAAAGATCTTCCCTGCCCCTAGGCTAAAGTGCACCTGAAGCCTGGGGTGGGAGGCTTGTTTTTCAGTAGATACTTCTTGATTGGCCAGTGAGTCAATAAGGTTGTTACATTCTCTGAGCCTGGAGAAGGCTATATAAGCCCTGATGTGTAGCTTTGTTTTGGGGGGCTCACTTTGAGAAGTGTTCTGTG